>NW_017671552.1:131213-279162 GCF_001879085.1 Nicotiana attenuata | reverse complement strand
ATACATCTAGTGGGAGTGTTATAAGTGCATCAAAAATAAGGACTAAGCTTAGCTTGAAGAAACAAAAGGAAGACAATGGGGGTGGGGGTGCTAAATCAGAGTTGGATAAATACATTAGTGAAGAACAAGAACCTTTTAGTGAAGACTTTGATATCTTGAGTTGGTGGAAAACACATGCTCCTAGATTTCCTATTCTTTCGGAGTTGGCTCGTGATGTGTTGGCCATTCCAATTTCTAGTGTGGCGTCGGAATGCGCATTTAGCACCGGTGGCCGTATTCTTGATTCATTTAGGAGTTCATTGACTCCTAAATGTGTGCAAGCTCTTATTTGTGTTCAAGATTGGCTTAGAGAAGAGAACAATCCTACTAGTGTTGAAGAAGACTTGAAGTATCTTGAGGAACTCGAGCTTGGTAAGCTTTAATATTTTGCGTGTATTTTAGTTCAAAATAATATATCATGCTTTTTCATTTGTATGACATATTTGGTCGAATTATCTATAGATATGGAAAATAATGGAAGCACTACTAGCATTGTTTGATGTATAGTTGCAGCTTGCATCTTGAGTGGTAAGTTTAATACTCTATTTGTTTGGTGATATACTTAATACTTTTGTAGTTTTGTTTTGTTATCATCAAAATATTATATTCTAACTTATGATTTATATTTTTTTCAAGCATTGTGGTCAAGTCTATAATGTGTAGTTGTGTACAGATGCAATTTGGAGTTGGGCAGAATTTGGCAAACTTTTGAGTTGTGTACAGTGCACTGGCGTTTTTGTTCACTGTACAGTGCACTGGTGTTTTTGGCTTTTTGCTGACTGTTGACTGTTGCTGCAACAGTGTTGCTGTTGCATCTGTTAAGTTCTTTACCAAACGTTGTTTCAATTAGAAATATGTATTGTTTGAAAGACTGAATGTGCAGTGCACTGCCTCTGCCCCACTGTTCTGTTATTAGTTTATTACTTTAAGTCTTTAACAGTGAATGTACTTTGTAATTGTTAATTTGTGAATGTGCCTAAACACTGAGGGGCGGTTCAATGCTCTTCCTTTGTCTAGATTGTGATCTAATCCTTATTTATTAGATGTCTGTCAATAAAAGATACAAAAATCTGGAATTTTTATGAAACTTCTACTGGTGTAAAGGGAAAGAAAGTTTCGAAGCTGAGTAACATGTCAGTGAGTGAAGGAAACTTTGAGTTGATTTTTGCTTTTGAGAACTTCTATAATTGAGCTTTAGTAGTAGTTTAACTTCTTGGGATTCTCATGTTACTTTGATCTAGTCCACAGTTGTGCTTGTACACTGCCCCGAACCTTTCAATTGTTATTAGTTTGTACAGTTGTACTTTGTATTAGTTATTAGTTTTATTACTTTACAAGTGAAACTTTCAATTGTACATATGCACTGTTAGGCGTTAGCTAGCATTGATTATTTAGCGATTATTAAACCGAAACCGTACCGAACCAAAATAAGAAAAACCGAACCGTACCAAAATATTTTGGTATGGTATTTGGTATACACAATTGATAAACCGAATACCGAAATACCGAACCGAAATTATTAAATACCGAACCGAAGTACCGAATGCCCACCCCTAATTAATAGACTAGGGCTTGAGTTTTTGATATTTCAATTTGGGATTTGACAGGTCATTTCAGCTCGGATTTGGGAGTTATTGGTATGTATGAACTCGTGGCGAGACGAGAAATCCGGTAATGTGAGTTTTGTAATTTTTCGAGAAGTGGGCCCGGGGCTCGGGTTTTGCTAGTTTCGAGATTGTTGCTATTTTTCGACTGTTTTTGATTGGGTATTATCCCATTGGCATATTGTGATGTGTTCGCCCTGATTTTGGTTAGATTCGACGCGCGAGGAGGCCGATTTGAGGGGCAAAGGCATCGCGGGCTTGAGATTTCGCCGGTTCGAGGTGAGTAATACTTGTAAATGATATCCTGAGGGTTTGAAACCCCGGATTTGCACATCATAGTGTTGTATTGAGGTGACTTGCACGCCGGATATGAGCGTGGGGTAGAGCACCGTTGGGAATTGTGACTTGGTCCGTCCCGATTGATGAAATTACTACGATGTGACTGAAACTACTTGTTATCATCATGATTTGGGCTGATTGCCATGTTTTGGGCTTCGTGCCGATTATTTGAATTCTTCAGGGATTGATATCACTGTTTTTGCATTACTTTGCATGTTATTTGATCTCGGTCCAGGGTTTTAATACAGTTTTGTAAATTCAGCCATTTTTCATGATTTGAAAACTTAAATGATATTTTTCTGACGTTTTGAACTGAGAACTGCTATTTTATTATTGCCCAAGGGGCTTATGTGCATTTCTGGACTGAGCATGGATTGGGCTGCGCGCCGAGCAGTGTTATAGTGATTTATGGATATACGGATGGCTCGGGCTGCACGCCGCAGCGGTGTTATATTGATATTGCGCTTGGGCTGTAGGAGCCCCTCCGGAGTTTGAACCCCAACAGTGAGCGCGGGTACCCAAATGGATCGGGCTGCACGCCGCAGCGGTCATATGCATTGCATTGCATTCATGCATTGGTTCCTGTTTGTAATACGTGTCATGACATTCAGCACTCTCATTTCATTGGCATTCATGCTACTTCTTGCACTGTTTACCAGATGCCCTGGTGTTAATTGTTAGTGGAGTGTTGTGCCCGAGGGGCTGACTTATGTGCTGACTTGCACTATCTGATTACGCATTCATTTGCTTAACTGTTGGAAAGGATATTTTCAAAAGAAATTTTAACTGAGTCCAGATATTTTCTAAAGGATTTTTACGGTTTTACTGTTTTCTCAAAGATTTGCACTGTCTTATATAGCATGATGGAGTGCTTTTACGTGATTTCTTACCGCTCAGTTATTATTTACTTTTATTGCTCACTGAGTTGGAGTACTCACTTTACTCCCTGCACCTCGCATGCAGTTGCAGGTATTGTTCACCCGGTAGCGGGTTATTAGCTGATTGAAGGTATTACTATTGTAGCTGAGTAAGGTGACCACCAGCGTTCGCGGCACCGGACGTTGTCTTTAGCATTCCAGAATTCATTTTTGTATAATATTGGCCCTGTAGTTGTGTTCAGGTTTCTTTAGATGCTCGTGACTTGTGACACCCCGGTCGGGTTGTGTTGGGTTGTAAATACTGGTTATTATTGTCGTTAAGTTGTATTCATCTATTCATTTATGTTTAAAAATTGTTAAAGAGACGATTTGGGTTAGTTGGCTGGCCTTGTCTTCACGAGAGGCGCCATCACGACCAGGTTTGGAAATTGGTTCGTGACAGGAAGGTTCTTGGTTAATTGAGTATATAGTTGCTTGTGACTCAGAGTGGATTATCAAGTTCACGTACTTTTCATATGATAGCATGATAGGTGTGGTGTGTTGCGTGGGATTGAGATTTGTATATACAAGGCCACGATTTAGTTTTGAAGGGAAGGTCATGAGTCCTTAGGCAGCATGGACAGTTTCAGGTGACTAGGTAAATGACATTACTATTTGATATGGCTTGATGAGAATATACATTTCAGAAGGGGCAATGTGTTTTGATTTATGGATACTTTATTGGTATTGCGACACCCTCCTAGTTGATCGACTGCTGATATTCACATTTTGCTATGTGGCACGGAAGAATTTTAGAAGTATTCCTCGTGGAATGATCGTGTATGAGAGATGTGTTAGATATTCGGGTGGTGGAGTTGGAATTGGATATGGTGATTCGTGTGCTCTATGGATTTGGAGACTGGGAGTTCGCATGAGTAGATTATTTCATGGTTCCGGACTGTGAAGTGGTGACCGAAGCTAGCCAGATGATAGTATATTGGACTGAGAGTTCTCTTAATTTAATATAGTGGACAATTAAAGGTGAAAATATATTTTTAGTATAGTACACAAGTAAAAGTGAATGGAGGGAAAGGTAATGAATATCTTTATGTTGGTAGCTTTCAAGCCATTATCCTTTTTCTTTCCAAACCATATAGTATGTTGTTCAGTGAAAGGATAAAAGTGAAAAGGTACATTATATAGTTCCCTTGGACCCATGAATTCTCTATTGTTCGATGACAAGTAGATCAATTGGCATAGATCTTTACGTCCTATCAATATTTCCACATAGAAAAAGTTTAACTGTTCTATGAGTGAAACGGATTCCCACTAGACATATTGAAAGAGTCCTTTTATGTCTATATCATAAGTTCATAACCCTCCTCCCCACCTCTCACTCCGTCCAATAAGAATAAGTGTACCCACTAAATTGTACATGTTGGGTAGTTGAGTTAATAGTGGGGTGAATAGGGATTTTAAGGTTCTAAATCTTGAAAAGATAAAGCATAATAATCATGTTGCCATAGATGTTAACCTAAGTATTATTTGAGTAGTCACCTTAGTTGTAACGTGTGGTTTTTTTTATAGTGAACTCTGCAAACCCCACAAAATAATGTTTTGTAAGAAATCTTGTAAGATGACCACATGGAATTATTTTTAGGATAGTGGGAGAAAGTGATGTATGCATCAACCATCTGTCAAAAATGCCGTGGAAAGAAGAATAGTTTGGATTGTTCCTCCATTATCTCTTTCCAACAAGTCTTTGCTTTCCAACAACTCATTGTTATCTGTGTATTGATGATTCAATTAACAAATCTCTTTAGTTAGCTTTCATTCCACTCCATTACTTTACCCTTTAATCCCAATTCACCAAAAAAGTAAGCTTATGACAAAGTCATGAAAATTCCCATATAAAGTAAACACAATGTGGGAGGTTATTATTCTACATGTGTGGGGTCCTCTCATAACCCTACCCCCCAAGTCTCCAACCCCAAATCCCCTTCCCCTTTCTCTATCAACTGTTTGTATTTGTGGGCCATACTTGTAGTGTGTGGACCCCACTTCATAAAGAGCATATGTTTTGAAAGAGAAACAAAGGAAGCAACATCAAATTTAAGGTGATTGAAGAAGGAAGAGTAGATATGTGCCATAATCACACGCTGACAGAATAAGGTAAGGTTAAGTTTCACATCTTGGGCCCCTACACAATTCCTTGATGGTATCCATACTTTTGTGCTAGGTTTTGTCCCCTCTATCAATCCTACTAAAATTCTATCTCAAGTCAATGAGGGGGAATAAGGATAGATCCCTAAAGCAGACAACTTTTGGTGACACCCCTTTCCATTTCTTAATGATATTAGGCCCACACCCTCATTTAGTCGAAGATTTAGGGGCACAAACATGGGCCAAGATACTTGGATCCTACCTTTTGGGTTTGGATGGGGACCATCAAGAATACTATAAAAACATTGAATGTGGAGTGACCTAAATGGTTGCATTGTTGCATCCCCTTTAATTAGGTTTGCCATCTTCATGATATGTCCATGTTCTTGTAGGTGAAAAATGATGTAATTGTGACATTTACTTGTCAAAGTACATTCACATGCATCAATCAAATAGTTATTTCAAATTATTGTGACACCAAAATATCAAGTCTTAACTTTTTTCCAACAAGGGGTAGTGATTTTGGTTTTAACTTAAAGAAGCATTCATGGATCACCAAGTAAAAAAAAGGTTTTAAAAAAGAGAAAAAATGCCAATGTTTCAACTTTTAATTCCAATTCCAATAGGGCGAGCCATCCCTTTCATTGCTAGCCATTTCGAGCCCACTAAATAAATAGACAAGAAAGGCATCGATAGGAAAAGTCCCCTTCCCAACCCCACATCTCATTTAGACCAAAAGGCAAGGCAAGTGGTGCAAAAGTGGTTGAGATCGTTTATATATTCTATTCTGTTGTGATTATTTAAGCAGTTTTTGTGGAAAATAGGAATGGGTCCCAGAAATGCAATCTTATGACAACAACCCCTTTATTTATTTGATTGATTTTTTTCAAAAAAAGCAACGGCTTGAAGCAAAAGGGAAGTTTAGCTTTGTATCATCACACTTCATACATCATTTTCATTTCAAAATACCAACAGTGAAAAGAAAGGTACATTTTGAGTAATTCAATAAAGAATTGCAAGTAAATGCACACTAGATCCATGGTTTGGTTTGTGAGCAAGAAAGCAGTAAACTGTTAGGACCGAAATAATCAGATGTCATGCAAAAGATAATAAAATAAATATTGGACGAAAATAAATCACATAAAAAAAGAGAAATATACCAAAAGTGACACAAACATTTAACGTGGTTCGATCAATTGACCTACATCCACGATGGATATGAGCAATCCACTATATAAAAGAGAGTACAAAATATCGAGATAACAACCTCACACAGAGGCACACACAAGTAGCTGGCTAACACTTGTTCTCCCCTAAACGAGACTTTCAAACGTGTTGTGGCTACATTGTGGATGCTACTAAATCAGAAGGAAGGATCCTCAATTTATAAAAATTCAAAATATTTTTCTTTAAGAAAAAGAACTAGCCAAATATGAAATGATTATATTTTCTTTTTTGTAAAAGGTAAAATCAATTATGGTAAATATGTTGCTCTTCCTTCAAGGAATAATAAAAAATCAAATACGGTAAAAAAAAAAAAGTAATCAAAATAACCACCTAACAAATAGATAGAGAGCAACACGGTGCATATATTGGATTTGAACCCATTTCATCCCTCTGCCAAAAGCACAATCATAAGTTCAAGAGAATTACTCTACGATCAGAAGTCGAAGAATCATATTCATAAAAACAACATTTTGAAATCTTAAACAAATTCAATAAAACCAAAGAGAGAATTAAAATACTAATGATCTCAAACAAACAGTAAGTATAACAATACAGAAAGCAAGGGGGAGTGAAAGTAAAAGTGACATGAGACATGGCAGATTCCTTTGTGGTAAAGTTTATTTAGCATCATATTGCGCACTGCACCCAAGCGCAATCAAAGCGCTCATTCGATATGCATATTGCTAGTATTATGCTACGTATTTTTGCGCTCGAGGTGAAATGGTAAATACTCCTGCATCTTTAATCGTATATTTTGAGTTCGAACTTTGATGAGTATATTATTGCTTTTGTTATGAAGCACTTTATCTCTTAATGTGGAATTTCTCAGCGTAAAATTCAAATTTAATCGAGCCCCCACATAAATACCAAATGCCGGATTGGGAGCCAAAAAAATATTATTCTACTATTACCAATTAATTACTCGCCACAGCCTTTAATTTTCGTTAACAATTACAAAAATAAAGTGTTAAGGAAGATTGTGGGTTAACTAGCACAAACACACAAAGCAAATAGAGAAGAAAAAATGGAACAAGAATTTAACGAGGTTCGACTGACCTTAGCCCTCGAGGCAGAAACATGGAGAGTTTTTCACTATGAATCAGAAGAATAACACAATACAAAGAATCACATCTTCAACTCCTATATATAAATCTCAAGTAGTCCTAAACTTATAAGAGAATAATTTTCTAAAATCCTACGAGGCAATAGGCTTTTCTTCCCAAATCTATTAGGATTATGAATGTCCTAAACTAAAAATCTAATATAACTAGGATTCATAAAACTCAATAAACAAATCTTTACCTATACTTGAATTTTCTTCATCAACAGGAACGTCTCTTTACCATGTCCTTAGCCCTCGCAAGGTTTACTGAGTACTGCCCACACTAATCAAGTCTAGGCAATACCTAAACTTGTTGATCGGGACTGCCTTGGTCATCATATCAATTTGATTATTATGTATAAATTTTTTTTCACATCAACAACCTCTTTTGATATAATATCTCGGACAAAATAATGTCTCAATTCAATATGCTTCGTCCGTTCATGGAACATCTGATTCTTAGTGAGATGAATATCACTCTAACTATTACAAAATACTTATGTCTCCTTCTGATCTTGTCCAAAATCACTTATCAAGTCTTGTAGCTAAATGACTTCTTTCACTACTTTTGTAACTGTCATATACTCAACCTCTATGGTAGACAATGTAACAATAGACTGTAAAGTTGCCTTCCAACTGATGACCTACCACAAAGTATAAAAACATAACCTGTCAGGGATCTTCTCTTATCCAAGTCATTTGTACAATCTTGAACAACATAGTATAACGACCCAGCTAGTCGTTTTGAGTTCTAGCGATCCATTTTGCAATTCGAGACTTTAAGTAGGTTCATTTGATGTTTTTAAGACTTGCGTGCGATTGGTTTTGATTTTCGAAGGCTCGGGAGAGTTTTGGAAGGAGCCTTCTCATTTGAAAGCTTTAAGTTGTAGGAGTTGACCAATATTTGACTTTTGAGTAAACAATTCGGGATTGGTGATTTGATGGCTTTTTAGCTTCGTATTATAATTTTGCACTTATACGTATATTTGTTTGGGGACTCGGGTGACTCGAGGTCGTTTCGGCGCTTCTAGTCCAAAATTAGAAATTTGAGTTACGAATATTTGAAATTCTTGAGTTTTAATGCTTGATTCCTAATTTTTGATGTCGTTTTGATATTTTGAGTTTACGAGCAAGTTTGTGATAGGTTTATATACTTGTTTGAATGTTTGGATGGGGTCCCGAGGGGCTCATGTGAGTTTCGAATTGGTTTTGGGCTATTTTGGTAAGTCTTGCAATTGTTGGTGTTATTGTTATTGCAATTGCGAAAAATAGTTTGCAAATGTGAGGTTCGAATTTATGAATGTCACATCGCATTTGCGAGGTTTGGGAAGGGGAGACTCGCAATTGTGAAGCTTGGATCGCATTTGTGATGGTCGCAATAGTGACCTGCCTGTCGCATTTTCGACATTTGTGGCTTTGGAGGTCCTTCGCAATTGCAAACACTTGTTTGCATTTGCAAGCTGTGCTTTTGTTCGCAATTGCGACATGTTATAAGAGAATGGTTTCGAGATTAGCTCATTTTATTCCATTTTGAGACCTAGACTAGGTTAATAGGTGATTTTTTCAAAAGATTTTCTTTCCAAATTCAAAGGTTAGTAACTTTAATTTATTTTTAATTAATCTCCTTTATTTCCCATAGATTTTTACCACTAAATCTATGATTTTAAAGAGTATAAATAGAATTTTTGGGTAGTAGCTTAAGACATAAGTTTTTTGAAATTTAGACCTCACTTTGAGATCGGTTCTCAAAACAAATCACATATTTGAACTCAGGGATGAATGGGTCATCATGGTTTGGTCCTCGATTTCAGATTTAAACCATGTGGACCCGTGTTGACTTTTGTTGACTTTGGGATTTCATCAAAAATTAAAATTTTATTGATTGAGGATGTTTTCTTTAGAATTATTTGACTTCCTTAGATGATATTTGAATAGGCTGTAATCGTTTTGAGGAATATTTCTAAGAAAAGCAGTGTTGAATTATTGAACTTATTCCCTTATGAGGTAAGTGTCTTGCCTAACTTTGACTAATTATTCCTAATAAATGATATTATTTGCTACATGCGAGGGTGATGCATATGCAAGGTGACGAGCGTATATGCATGTGCCAGAGTTATCCATGCTCGGGGTTGATTATATGCTTCTTTGTGCCTTGTTGAACTTTGTGATCTTCTTGGCTTATATTTTATTTTCTTCTAAAACTACATGAGTACAAATCTATGCTAGGAATCATGTTTAGACTATGATATCTTAAATGAGCATGAAGGGCGATTTTTTAAAATTGTTGATATACTATTTGTAGTCATGCCTTGTATCACGAACCCATATCTATACATATTATTTTTGGCTACTTAAGCTTCTCTATTAATGTAAACGATCATGATCGGAGCCTTGGAGCAATATTTTGCATGATAGGTATTTTCATGCGGTTTGATATTATATTGCACATTGATTATCTTCGTGCGGAGAGGATGGGAGTAGGATTTTACATTATGCTCACTCGTTTATTTATTGCATACCTGCATTCTACCTGGGTTTCTCCTACATGCTTTATTATCTTGTTTGATACTATTACATCTATGCTTCTTATCTTGTTTGATACTTGTATGGGTCAGAATCCGACCCCACGATAACTAACGAGGCTAATCCCGTCTTAAGCTAATTCATGATTAATTAGTGGCACGACCACTCAGAATTAACGATATTCAATCTGCATCTGGTTCGATCAGCAAGGCCATGGCCTATCCGCCACCATAAAGGCGAAATCCCAACGTGGTCACGGCCACTTATTGCCAGCTCACGAAACCCACAGTTATAAATACCAAGAGAGGGAACCCTAGAAAGGGGGCTTCTTCTTGACCACTATGGAAAGAGAAAAAAGAGATAACGAGATCCATATTATGGGCAAAATGAACACCATTGTAAGGCTCTGAACCTCTTCATGGAGAGGCAGACCAAACCAATATGATCAATAAAGGCTTCTAATGTTTCTCCCCCTAATCCTGAGTACTTATTTTCGTCTTCTTCATTTGTTCCAACGGATTATTACGATTTGCTATGATTTTTCCGTGATTCATTTATATTGTTTTATACTCGTGAGGTATGTGATAACTTTTGAGTCGAACAATTTGGCGCCGTCTGTGGGGATTTCCTAGCAAAATCGCGTAGTTCTTCCCTGGACCAAAGGAAAAGAAATGCCAAACTCGAAGGGGAACTCGAAGATCTCAAATCAAGATCTAAGTCCTCTCTCTCTCTCTCCGATCTCAGATAGTGCAAACAAAAAGAAGAAGCCTCCACCCCCCAACCCCTCCTAAGGGGAGGTCTCTGCAAGGCATCTCCCACATCCCTGATACGAGCTCCGGCCAGAAACCGGCACGGAGATATCTCGAGCCGAGAGTCGCCTCAAGACAGCCTATATACCCTGGTTGGGAAGACAACGGATGAGCCGCTCAAGGTCTCAAATCCAAACCGAACCAGGGTATATAGGCTGTCTTGAGGCCATGAGCCTTCGTCATCAAGATCGACAAAGTTTAACAACAGTTGAACTGGGACTCAGGCCATGAGCCTTCGTCATCAAGATCGACAAAGTTTAACAACAGTTGAACTAGGACTCAGGCCATGAGCCTTCGTCATCAAGATCGACAAAGTTTAACAACAGTTGAACTGGGACTCAGGCCATGAGCCTTCGCCATCAAGATCGACAAAGTTCAACAACAGTTGAACTGGAAATCAAGGCTATGCACCTTCCCCAGTAAGTTCAACTACGGTTGAACCAAGATTCTGGCTATGCGCCTTCACCAGTAAGTTCAACTACGGTTGAACCGAGGCTCAGGCTAAGTGCCTTCGTCATTAGATCAAGGCCACGCACCCTCGCCAGGAAGTTCAACTACGGTTGAACAAAGATTCAGGCTATGCGCCTTCGCCAGTAAGTTCAACTACGGTTGAACCAAGATCAAGGCTACGCGCCTTCACCAGTAAGTTCAACTACGGTTGAACCAAGATTCAGGCTATGCGCCTTCGCCAGTAAGTTCAACTACGGTTGAACCAAGACTCAGGCTATGCGCCTTCGCCATCAAAATTGACAAAGTTCAACAACAGTTGAACTGGGACTCAGGTTATGCGCCTTCGCCATCAAAATGGACTAAGTTCAACAACAGTTGAACTGGGACTCAGGCTACGCGCGTTCGCCATCAAATCCAACGAGTTCGACCTCGCTCGAACCATAAGGCTAGACGCCTTCGTCCTTAAATCTAACTAGTTCAACCACAGTCGAACCGGGACTCGAACCAAGCGCCTTCATCATTGAACTCAGCAAAATCCAACCTCCAACGAATCGAGGCACAGGTTAGGCACCCTCGCCCTTCAAGTAAGCACTCCCAACTCAAACTAAGATCGGGGGCACGTAAAGTCCGGCCCCGGTCAAACTACAAGGCCGCATTTTTTATCATCACGGTCGGTAGTTCGACCGCGCCCGAACTGGGACTAAGACTAAAGGCTAAGTGCCGCTATCGCCAAGCGATGGCTCCGACTCGCTCACCCCGAGTCGAAGAAGAAAAGTCGTCAACAATCAAAAACTAATATGCCTACCAGAGTCAAACTCAAAGGTAAGTCATCCCTTCGAACGCATGCAAAGAAAAATCTAAAGGGGAAAAAGGAGAGGTACAAAATAAACACAAGCCAAATAACGGAAAGGAGATCTCATTTATCTACAAAGTTAATTGCGGGTCTTCCCCGCTTACACCCGGCCAAGGCCGATCAATACAAGGAAAGAGAAAAGAAAAACAAGAAAAAATGCATAACATCTTTTTACTCGGCGCCATCCGGGCCACCATCTGCACCAGCGTCAGACTCTAGCGTCGCCGCGTCAAAACCACAGTCGGTACGGGCCTCACGAGCCTTTTGACGCGCTCCCTCGAAAGCAGCTTCGGTCACGATGCCGGCCTCCCACAAATTCTTATATACATCACGTTGGGCCTCGGCAAAGACCCAAAGTTCGCGAGCCTGGCTGGAAGAAGCGGCTTGANGTAAAAGACGCAGTATCCCCTACGGTCGGTGTGGACCCTCTCCTCGCTTCTAGCGAGAATGACGTCAGCATAGCCGGGGATGACCCCCTGTCCCCGCAGTCGAGACATCCCAATCTCCCCCATTAATGGGGCTTCATCCACCTGATCCTCCCCACCATCGGCGGTGAAATCAGTCATCGGAACTCCGGGCAGAGATACTATCTCGTCAACCGACGGAGCTTCGCCATCGCCGGAATTGGCCCCTCGGTCACCGGTGAATTAATCGGAAGATCCGTCGGAAGAACGTTTTGGGAAGAAATGCCTGCAATTGTTGATACAATAATGAGAAAGAAACGAAGTTCGGGGGACGAAGACGAGGGTGAAACAGCAGTAAGAAAATCTTCTTTAGAATCTCTCTCAGACAAACAATAAGAATATGAAAAATGAATGCCTCAGCCTTTATTTATAGGCAATACAAGTGGCCCTCATGCATCCCAACAGCCACCATTAACTACATGACCAACTGCACGCCGGTTCAATTCCATAGGAATGTGCGTCATTATGACAGGCTCCATAAAGCAGCTTTGCAATCACCCATCGGCGTCTCGCCCTTGAAATGGTAATAACGACCTATGAATGCCGAGGAGGTGCTCCTTGCGCCCTAGAAATTTTTTGACAACGCCGAGCACGTATCAAGCGTGCCCTCATTCCCCTCGGCCGCACAACATACGACCCGTCCGCCATGGTCGACAGGTATGCATCCAAAACAAACGTAAGAATCAGAGCACAATGCAGCTCGACCTCATTCAAGTAAGTTAAAAGGTCAAGCGCCTTCGCCCAGGAGGAGAGTTCGACCTCGATCGAACGATGACTTGATAGCCCAATAACAGGATACTAATACTCTACAAGGCTAAGGGCCATCTCCAAAAGAATTCGGCCTCGACCGAAGCAACAGTCGACATCCCCATCCGTGTTTCTCAAACTACAGCCAATGGAATCCACTCATCGAGCTCGGCCAAGGCCCGACCTCAATAAGCGGAGGGACTACTGTATGGGTCAGAATCCGACCCCACGATAACTAACGAGGCTAATCCCGTCTTAAGCTAATTCATGATTAATTAGTGGCACGACCACTCAGAATTAACGATATTCAACCTGCATCTGGTTTGATCAGCAAGGCCATGGCCTATCCGCCACCATAAAGGCGAAATCCCAACGTGGTCACGGCCACTTATTGCCAGCTCACGAAGCCCACAGCTATAAATACCAAGAAAGGGAACCCTAGAAAGGGGGAGAGATAACGAGATCCATATTATGGGCAAAATGAACACCATTGTAAGGCTCTGAACCTCTTCATGGAGAGGCAGACCAAACCAATATGATCAATAAAGGCTTCTAATGTTTCTCCCCCTAATCCTGAGTACTTATTTTCGTCTTCTTCATTTGTTCCATCGGATTATTACGATTTGCTATGATTTTCCCGTGATTCATTTATATTGTTTTATACTCGTGAGGTATGTGATAACTTTTGAGTCGAACAATACTATTGCATATATGTGTTATATCGTGTTTAATACTAGTACACCCATGTTTCCTATCTTGTTTTTTACTGTCACATTTAAGTTTCCTACTTGATTTGTTACTACCACATCTATGTTTCCTAATTAGCCTATTACTGTTACATTTGTGTCTTCTTCTACGAATGTGGTTTCGATCCTTTCGGTGATGTCAGAAGTCGTTTTGATATAAGATTTTATCTTGTTTCCATTTTATTTATTATTCCTGATCCGGAAGTAACCTTTTCCTTTCCTTGAGCAGTACCTCCCAATAAGATTGATCCGTTTGGATCTTGGTCCATGATGGCCTTTTTATTGATTTTGACGATTGGATCTGTCTATGAATGGAAAAGGGGTACTTATTTCATTCCATCTCTGCTCCTGGAAATAAATCAAGATCAAGGATGTTAAAAAGACTGAGTCAACCGATAGATCAAAGAGTCACAAACCTTGCTGCCACCTAATCGATGAATCTTGTCCCCCTTTTGTAGCTTTAGCCACATATATATATATATATATATATATATATTCCGCCTTGGTTGTTATGGTTACCTTATCAGGTTGTTGGTTTGGTTGCTACTATTTTTGTGCTAATTGATATATTGGATCAGGGCTAAATAGCTCATATATTTATTGGATCAGGCACACATTGCGCATATATTATAATTGGACCGGGCGCATGCCATGCAATATTATAACTAGATCAGGCGCACACCGCACAATATGGCCATAAGATTGGGTTAGACGTCGTAATAGTATTATGATCGGATCAGGTTGTGCGCCGCAATAATATTTTAAATTGTTGAATTGAGCTGCTGACATATGATACGTATAGTTATGCATTTGTGTATGCAACCTACACATGGATTTCTCCGTACGCTTTCGCATACTTCTTACGTACGCATGGTATTTATTAATGAACTAATAGACACTTGAAAGGTGTCGGTTGATGTAAATAAAGAGTCTCCTTCTTACCTTGACACTGGGCTCGTGCAATTGCATTCATATAATGGCAATTGGTCATTGATGGAACTTGACCCTATTCATATAAAGACTCTCCACATTTATGTAGAAATAGTTAAGCTAGTGCTACTGGGCATATATCTCTTATGTATACGACTTTGGTATATTTGCATATACTTCTGACCTGGTTGACTAGAATAGCATATTGTTAACCCTTTCCATTAATGTGTACTTTATTATTGATAATGTTGTTTTCTTCAGCTTGTTGTCTAGTTATTTCTTTCTTGCTATTTTTTATGCTTATAAACTGCATATATGTATTAAGCGAGTATCTCTTGGCTTAAAATCTTGCCACTGCTTAACTGGGGTCAGTCAAGATACTTACTAAGTACGTATGATTAGTTGTAATCATACTACACTTTTGTACCTTGAGTTCAGATATTGGGAGATAAGCATCTGTGGAGTTCGAGGTCTGGCATTGAAGACAACAATGTTCCAACCGCTACTATCATCTTGTTCATGGTAGTTTAGTATTGTATTTCTGTTTATGAAACTTTCAAACATGTGATGTAATTTTTCTTGCCAATGTAGTAATTCAAATCTTAATTGCCCATGTCTTGTACCATTAGTTCTTGGGATTAGTTGAGTTACTTTCCACATTCTTATTTATTATATTAATGATAGTCGGTTTGAGTGGTAGTATGTGTTAGTTGGCTTATCTGGAAAGTTGGGTTAGGTGCCATCATGACTTGGTTAAATTTGGTTCTACATAGCCAAATACAGATTCGCTCAGCTTGTTTTTGTTAAAAGTCAAACCTATTTTTGCAGTACCCTTCAAGTATCTCAAGATTCACTTTATTACTTCCCAATATTTTATTATCAGGATATGTTATGTATCTACTTACAGTACTAATAACATGTAAAATGTCAGGACTGATACAAACCATAGCATGCATAACCCTACCAATAATACTCGAATTTAGAATACAAGATATCTACTCTATCTCCTCGTTTTCTTTTGTATTATATCGGTAGATAACTTAAAATGGGAAGCAAAAGGAACAAACACAAGTTTGGCACATTTCATATTAATCTCTGGAGGACCTTCAATATAGGACCATTAAGATAACATTAGCTTCCTAATCCTTCTATCTCTAGTAATCTTTATTCCTAATATCCTCATTGCAGTATCCAAATTCTTCATCTTAAACTCCTCACATAACTGCTTCTTCAATCGTATAATATGTGATATGCTTTTAGTAGCAATAAGCATGTCATCAACATACATCGGTAAATACACAAGAGAACCATCTTCAAGCTTCTTATAATACACACAATTGTCATATGCACTTCGAGAAAAAATATTCTGAATCATAAATGTATCAAATCTTTTATACCACCCCTAGATGACTGTTTCAGTCCATATAAAAATTTCTTAAGTAAGCAAACTTGATTTTATTTAAATGGAGTGATGAATGTCTCAGGTTGACTCATGTAAATCTATTCTTCTAACTCACCATGCAAAATTCAGTTTTCACATCTAACTTCTCTAGCTCTAAGTCATGAAGAGCAACCAAAGCTAGTAAGACTCTAATAGAGTTATGCTTCACATACTAGAGAGAACACTTAATTATAATTTATCCCTTTTCTCTGCGTAAAATCATTAGCTACTAACCTTGACTTATACACTGGTACTTTAACCCCTGGATTACACTCCTTTCTTTTGAAAATCCATTTGTAGCCTACTATCTTTTTTCCTTTTGGCAATGGAACAAACTTCCTTATCTGATTCTTATGAAGAGACTCAATTTCTTCACTTTTAGCACCAAACCATTAATACCCTTCTGGACTAGAAATAGTTTCTTTATAGTTATTAAGCTCAAGTACGTCTAAAGGCTCAAGCACATTATTGGTCTCTGTAACTGATAAAGTAAATTCCATAATATTTACATATCCAAGAAGATTTTCATTGACTATGTTTGTAAACCTTTGTGGCCGTTTGACCATACTCGTCTCTCTGCCTGTTGCAATGGTAAATGGTTGTTATTGTATAAGTGCATCAATATTGTTATCTTGATTAATATTTTTCACCTCATCTACTTCCATTACTTCTTAAGTACTGGACTGAGCTAGTGGAGATTTAATATCTAGCTCTATACGGTCACTGATACCATTATTTGTGTTTCACTATTGTCTTCTCCCTTAACTTTCTAGTGAGGCAAAATCATTGAATGTCACATTCCTACTGATTATTAACCCTGGAGTCTTATGATATGTGCATCACAACTTGTAATCTTTCACTCCATTTGCATACCCTAGAAACATATCTTTTTCACCCTCAGCTCAAGTTTTCCATCTCTCACATGAGCATATGCAGGACAACCAGTATCCTCTTTGAATAATTATCATGTGAACGAAGCCATACCTCGAAAGAAGTTTTTAACTTAATAAGTGTGGATGAAGATCCGTTGACCAAATAACAAGAAGTATTAATTGCTTCAGTCCAAAATTGCTTTCTAACACATGAGTGTGAAAGTATGCTTTTGTACCCTATCACAAAGCATCTTGTTTGTATGTCCTTCAATACCATTTTATGGTGTTTCGGTACAAGTGTGGTGTCTCCTTACGCCCTCTCTGCTGTAGAAATTATTGAATCTAAATTATAAAATCTAATCCATTTATCAGTCCGAGGCACTTAAATTTTCTTTCTGTCTACCTTTCGGCCATCGCTTTCTATTTAACAAATATCAAAAATGCCTCTTTTTTATATTCAGAAAATACACTAACACCATTCTTGAGTAATCATCAATTAAAGGCATTAACTATTGGCACCATTCTTGGAGGGAACTTTATTTGGATCCTATAAGTCTGAATGTGTATAATCTAATTTGTCGCTGGTCTTATGCTTTGCATTCTTGATGAATTGCACCCTTGTCTCCTTACCAAACACACAACGCTCAAAAATATTCAAAGTTCAATTTTTGTACCTATCCAGCAAATTTTATTTGCGCAACAAAGACAATCCATTATCACTCATATGACCAAGTTGAACTTAAACCCTTGATAATCAAAAGTCAAAAGTGAAACTAAATTCCTCTTCATTTGAGGAACATGCCAACACTCAATATTTTTGATAATTCCATCAAACAATTCTCAATTTGATGTTACTGATCCCCTCTACCGGTAATAAATAATATTCTCTCAAGTAGACAGTCCGCTCATTTACTTTTATGTTGCAAAGCAAATCTTATGTGGACACATGTGGAAAGTCACAATAGAATCAAGAACCCAAAAATTTTGTCCATGACTAGAACTCACGGCACAGACTTCCCCTACATAGTCAATATCATGAGGATTATTTTTTTTGTGTCAATAACATTTGCAGTATTATCTACTTTCTACTTCCCTCTTTTCTCTTTTAGCTTAAGATAATATCCCCTATAGTGACCTGCTTCCCCACTCATATTAGCTCTACTTCTTTTCTATGGACTTCGATCTGGCATTAAACTTTTTCCTATTAAATTTTTTTTTTTTGTATTTTTTCTCTACTCACAAGATCTTCACCCTCAGTTTTGCTTTCTGAAAAGCTTTTTTTTTTTAAAATTTTTTTTTTAGATTTTAGTGCATTACTAATATCATTAAGTAAAATACTGGCGTATCAGTAAAAGTATCGTAAAACGGTGATAAAGAATATAATGCAATCAAGGCCTAATCCTCACACTCAGTTTTGGTAGCAATGTTCTTCGGTCCGTTATAATTGAATTGAACTCATCAAGGTGAGTTTTAACAGGTGTATCTTCGTTCATACGGAGATAATACAACCTCCTTTTTAAGTAGAGGCGAATTGGTAGCAATTTCTTATACTACTGATCTTTCAGCTTCTTCCATACAATTATTGTAGAAGTTTCTTCAGTAATTTTCCAAAGAACGCTATCTGTAACGCTCATGAAGATCACACTCAAAATCCTCTCCTTCAGGCCTACCTTCTCTAACTCTTTCATCTCTTCAGGTAAATTCTCATCAATTACCTTCCATAATCTTTGTGACTCAGGGACAATTTCATCCTAATCTTCTGTAGATTAAAATTAGATCCCCCATCGAATTTTTCTAATTCGTAATTTATTAAAGATGATGAACACATCTTAATCTTAGATTGCGTGTAGAAACCTTCCTGATTTTGATATCATTTATTGTTAAAGATCGTGGGTTACCTAGCAAATGAGAGTTTTTCCACTATGATTGAGAAGAATAGTACAGTATAGAGAACCCTACCTACAATCACTATATATATATATATATATATATATATAGGGATTGTAGTCCTAAACTTATAAGAGAATAGTTTTTCCAATCCTACAAGAACAGTAGATTTTTCTTTTTCAAATCTATTAATAATTGATTTCCCAAGCCTACCGGCATTATGAATTTTCTAAACATACTTAAAAAAATATAATTTAACTAGAATTTATAAAATTCAAGACACTAACATGAAGGTATAAAGTAATTATTATTCAGTCCAAGTGAAATGGTCATCGCATTGGATGCCACACATTGACCAGACATTAAGGCGGCAATATAGTGATGATCATGACCATGCTGGCTATTCCCAAAATTGTACTTTTCCTTGACCAAAATTAATTAAGATAAGTACTCCATATATTAAAGGTAAAATACATACTTTACCCATCGACCTTATACTCAAATCCCTCTTACACACTTGTTAAATACGGGAATAGTATTACACACCAAAACTTTTAAAAGTGTGTCAATTACACACCTCTTTTGCCATGCGTCACACACGTGTATTACACATAAAAGAGGCGCGTGAAAACTAAAAATATTTATCTATAATTAAGTTTTTTTCTATTTTTCCCTTTTTCAACTATTTTCTTTTTTAAATTAAAGAAAAAAAATATAACCCATGTATTCTTCCCCAACTCCAAACCCTACGCACTCCCCCCCTCCCCCCCTACCCCCCCCCCCCCCCCCCATTTCGTCTTCTTCCCCAACCCATCCTAGTTTTGTCTACCCCCTCATGTTTCGCCTCTCAACCCCCATAACTAAGAAGAAAAAGAAAAAGAAGAAAAAAGAGGAGCTATTGGGTCTTGTAAAAATCACGATTATTGACCTTTTGAAAAAGCTTGAATATTTAATTGGGTTTTATTTATTTTGGTGTTCCATGACCTAGAAAATTAGTTTGAATTCGTGATTATTGTTGAGTAAAAATTTACAAAAAATATGCTGAAAATTTGCTGATTAATTTTGATAGAATTCAAAAAACACCATTAACAAGATTGAAGCTTTGGGTTTGAGCTTGAATTTGAAATTTGTATAAGAATTTATGATGAATGTTGTTAAAACTAGTTAGAAATCGGCAAAGAGTTGAATTTATATTTAAGGAACAAGGTGCTTGTGGTGGAAGGGTTGGTGGTAGTGAAGAAGATAATGGGGTTGGGAAGATGAGGAGGAGGCGGGGTTTTTTTTTTCTTTGGAAAGATGAGGAGGGGGCCAGAGGTTTTTTTTCGGTTTTTCTTTTTTCTTTTCCCCTCTATTTATGACACATGTGAGATGCTGATTGGCGCGTGCAATAGCAATCTTTAAGCAGATGTGGTCAAACACCAAAGTGGTGTGTAATTGACACACCTTTAAAAGTTTTGGTGTGTAATATTATTCCCGTATTTAACAGGTGTGTAAGAGGGATTTTGGGACAAGTTCGATGGGTAAAGTATGTATTTTGCCTATATTAAATTAACTCATGAATCATGATATTGTATATATTTGAAAGATAAACATAGCGAATGTTCTCGATCGATATAATTGATTGAGAATCTTTGATTGCATAAATCGATTTCCTTTTTCCGTTAACGATATAATCGACTCATTGATTACGTTAAGGAAATTTAAAGATAATCACTCACATATTTGTCTCTCTCTAATTTGGAGATATGTACTCAAGTTTTTTCAGAGGTTAAAGTTAGTTAATATTCAAATTTTATGTCTATAAACGCTCAAACAACTTCTACGGTAGAAACGAAGAACACTTTGTTTTAAAATATCTTTTCCAAGTTATATTAATCATTTATCCTTTTTTTAATGTTATTATTTTTATGACATGGGTGGTTCCAGAGTAAAGAAATGATGAGCAATGCATGAAATTGATCACTAAACAACCATTTCTCAAATGTCATTTTCATGACATATGTACCAACAATGTAAAACGTAAAGGCAAAATAAATGATTCCAACTTATCGTTGTAGCCTACATCACCATCATCAACATTTTGTAGACATTATGGATAACCTTGACAAAGTTTTGTTTGAAAAGGAAAACGAGATAAGCATGATTTAGCTAACTCTAATCGCAATTCACTTAAATTTCACTAAACAACTTTTATTTGATTTTATTAATATTATCTTGGTGCACATTTACTATCCTGTCAAGTACTACTAGTTATCTTCCACCAAACACCAGCATTATGCAGAGGCGGCTCAATAGTACTGGAGGCCTAAAGCCAAGACGTGATAAGAGGCCTTAAACTTATTTAATAATTTTAAATATTTTTGTTAAAGTTTATTTTTTTTCCTTTTTGAGATGCAAAAACCCCCTTTAATATTTGTCGAAACATTACTAACCTTTGATAAGATTTTATTATGTTTAATTTTAAATTTTTGCTTTTCACATAACCGTCAACATAACTTAGTATATAGCATTGCTTCCTAAAATAACAATCATGTAGAAATTTGTATTTACAAAGATGACAAGTATTTTACGATCTAATTAGTTTGAAGCGTTCCTACAGAGATCTTGAAAGAAAATATCTTGCAAAGTTAGAGTTGTAAATAAAATTATTCAAGTTGGAATAAGAAAAAAAACTAGAAAGTAACTGCAGATTTAATTTCCTTTCACTTCCATTCGAATTTTCTCAACCAACTCCGAAAAAAAAAAGATAAAATATAAAACTATGTTATTAACGGTTGGTGACAAGGTAGCAAAAGATGCTTGAAAAAAATTCTTATCACTATTTAATATTAAATGCAATTAATATTTAAATTACATATAAAAATATTCGCTTTTGGGGCCTCTAATATTGTGAGGCCTAAAACGGCCGCTTTAGTGGCCTGGGGGTTAAGCCGCCTCTGCATTATGTAATTCAACATAAAAGGTTTAGATAGTAGATAAATATCACCTAGTATTTTTTTATAATGATCCTAACCTTCTATGATTTTTTACCCACTTTATTAATTCCTACGTCATACCTTTGGGTGCTACAAAGGAACCTTTTTTTTTTTTTTCGAGGGTTCACTTAAATTTTTTGAATAATAAAAAGAAAGTTAGCTTCAATCATACCTATTGATTACTTAGCACGTAATTAATTACTCGTAATTTGTAAATAATATTACGTCTATCGATTTTGATTTTAATTTTAATTGTTAATATGTGTGATCTGAATGCATTAGCTCTTATAATAATGAAAATTATAATCTTATACGATTAAAGTTTTGACCATTTTAAATTTGTCTCATTTGATATGAAATTGAATGCACTCATGTAATCGCATTTTTAGTCAATTAAATTAGGCCGTCCAACGCTCCCTATGGCCTATACCCCATTACATCTGCATTAAGAAATGTTAATCTAACTTTGGATGCTTTTTAAAAAGTAATAATTATGTTTAGTGAAGGTTTCTTTGAATGTTAACATACATGAATCGTTCATGTTGTACCTAAAAGACGTGTGTGGAAGAAGAGAAAACTACAACTTTGTGCTAGTCATCCATTATACCAAGAAAAGCAAATATCTATTTTATTTATTCTGATGTGACAACTAATAATTATTATTTCCTCATTAATAGTAGTAATAATTATTGACTTTTCATTTTAACCTTAAATATTAACTTGCAATCAACGATTGCGATGGCTGATTAATCCTTTTTTTTGGGCACCAAATTTCCAGATCAACCTCTAATTAAAAGGAAAAACTAAACTTTAAGATGGTAACTCAACAATCAACAAATTAAATCTATATTTTTTGTATAATGCATTTGAGTCATGAAATGCTCTATGAAACAAAACGACGCAAAAATTACAGGCAATAGTTGGAACCCATATTTAAAGAGTAACAACATTAGGTTATGGTTAGAGGAATTCAAGAAATTTTTGCTTAGACCCTATATTTATATTAAAAACTTATTAAATATTTATAAATATTTCATGCATAGCCACTTACTAAAATAAGTTATAAAGTTGATGACAAATTCAAAACTCATAACTTTAAATTAATTTGGTGATAAATTCAGAATCTATAATATTAAATTCTGCCTCATTTAAATGATAGACCAAACACATAATTTAGCTTTTCCTTCATCTACGAACGTGCCCTTTATTAAAATATTATCATTTTGGCTTTTCTTGCAAGAGAACAACTTAGTACAGTAATAAACTACATATAAATTAGTTAACAGTACAAGCACTCTGAAAAAAGTTGATAAGCATTAGTACTATATTTCAAATTTCTTGGCTATAAGCAAGAAGATAAGCAAAACAATTATTTCATGTGCCACCCCACCCCCCCCTACACCCCCTATACCCCAAAGGGGCTTACCTCAAACAACCACTACCCATGATTTGGCACTCTATATGTAATATACCTTATCTGGCATAATCTTATTCTCCAAAATTGCTAGACAATAATGGGACCAATTCTTGTGGTCATATGTTGACAGTAATCTAACAACGATGAAATCCAGATGCTGCTGGCTGCTTTCCAAAAAAATATTTAACAAATCACATGATGACTTCAACTAATTCACAAACAGTAGATGCACTAATATTCAATTCAAGATTTATTCTTTGGCTTTTTGTACTAGGCGCATAAGGATAATGGAGTCTATTGTTTTTTAACAATTTAATAGAACCATGTTCACATTATGATTTTCTTTTTCCTTTCCTAATTTTTTACCAATTATTTGAGTAAGTTGAATATTACATTTGGTTGTCCCGTTCTGTCGGTTACAGCATTAGGATAGCGCTTGGACTTTATTTTGTATCACAACTAGTCATCTTAACACGTACTGTAGGTCTCAGTCGTGTTAGGAATTTATATTTCGATGAAAAATATAGAAAATACAGAATTTATAGTTTAGCTTCAATTTGTATAATATTTCCCTAAGATAAGTTACTTGGAGCAATATGATTTGTGAGTATTCATATATAGTTAACTCAATTTTTTTGAGATTGATCAGGCATAGTAAAAATTATTGTTTTTTTCAAACACCTTTAAAATATTACAACGATAAAAGTTGTGATTTACAATAGTTTTATTCAGTTTTTAAATGGAAAAACTACTTTTGAAAAAAATAAAGGAATTGCTATAAAGTCACAATAATAATTAGACACATTGTCTATCATATTTAAGTAATATTACCATTCTTTTCAGAACAAAATCATTAATAATAGTTTATGGAAGCAACAAAATTAAAAAGTCATTTTTCTTATAGTCGGCTTTACTGGTTTAGAGAGAGAAACTCTGGCCTCCTCTTCAATTATTACACCTCCCCCTACCATGGCCCCACCCCCACCCCCGATACAGGACCCATTCCCCTCAACACTACGAAAATCGCCCGATCCACTGGACCCTACGATATCACCAATGGAAGTTGAATCAATTCCGAAGAAGAATTCCTTTAAAGAAATTGTAGCGGACAATCATTTGACAAAGTCAAATATCTACCACCCAAACTACCACCAAGAGGAGGCAGCATTGAAGATGCCAATGCAAGAGGACGCTATTGAGGAAATCTTCCTAACCCAGGAAAAAAAATGAGAATCTATCACCCATGGAGGTTCTCCGTGATTATTAAGGTTTTTGGGAAGAAAATTTCATACCACATACTAAAGCTCAAACTACATCAGCTATGGTGCCCCAGTTAAAATATAACTATCATAGACTTGGGCCGGGACTACTTCATAGTGAAATTCCTCGAAGAAGCAAATATGGAAACAGCTCTGCATGGAGGCCGGTGGTTCAATATGGGTCGTTTCCTCTCAGTCCGGAACTGGTAACCAAACATTGTTTCGGCAAACTCTAAAATCCAAGTAACCACCATATGGATTCGGCTAGCCCAACTACCCACTGAGTTCTATGACAAAGAAATTCTAGAATGAGTGGGGAAAAAAAGTGGAGAAAAAAATCGATACTTGCACTTTTACCACCCTCAAAGGTATATATGCAACGATTTGCATCCAAGTACCCATTGACATACCACTTAAGACATTAGTGGTAATCGGCGACCACATGCAAAAAATCGAGTATGAAGGAGAAGGAATCTTGTGCAAGGTGTGTGGGAGAATTGGACATCCAATCAAGAAATGCCCGATTAAACCGGCATTGAGAGCAACGGAGAGGCTGAAAACATCTATGGTGACACTTGAAGCAGGGGGGGGGGGGTTAATGAATGGAGAACAGTGGAATTTCCAAAGCGGACAAGGAGGAAGGCAAGGGTAACACCACCCCTAAGGAAAAAGCACACAGAAGCACTGGCCAGTGGAACGGAAAGCGGCTCATTATCGTCGGAAACCTATAAGTTTGTCGTCCTAGGGGACTTTGGGGAAGGGGATGCAAGGGATGAAACCCTAACAGGTCAAACAACGCAGGCCCAACACAACTCATATGGGCCTACTGAGCTGGGTTCAAATGGGCCTACAAATTTTGGTTCAAACTGGGCTAGTCAACAAAGTTTAGACCAACCCATTAATCCCTCTGATGGGTGCCAGGATAGTAGCCCACAGACCAAGTACGTGACTAAGCCCAATATTGGAAACACGCCACATGAAGTCCATATGCCAAATAACAACGCACACCACTCTGAGAAGGCACGAATACCAAGGGGAAAAAAATAGCTAATATGGGTAAGTTTAATATACCCATCTCTAACCCAAAAATGATACCAACTACTCTCTCAAATAGTAAAATTGTGGGAGCCACGACTGAGGTCAAATCCACAGGCGATAGCCTTAAATTTGCTGAAGGGGAAAGAGAGTCACTCTCTCTGATTGAGCGGTGCTACCGCTCACTCAAAGCACTACCCCCACCCTTTCCACCATCTTCAACCCCCATCTGATGACTTGACAGTCCCCATCGCCTCCGAAAGATTTGTAATGATGGAAAATTTTAGTGCACAGAGTCCAACTAAGGAAAGGGAAGCCTTAAAACGAACTGGTGGAATGCCTTCCACAGTTCAACACCCTTCTAACCCTATTCTCTCTAATAGAAAACAACCAAAACAATATGCAGCCAAATACACAAAACTAGAACTTGGAGGGGGAACCCCTACCGTTACTGATGACAACGGCCCCATTACCACCAGATCATTTCCCTACCTCATTGATGGAAATGGCACTGCAGGGCTCAGCTTCCCATTGACCTTCACAATAGGGTCGATGCCGATCACTGTTGTAATCCAGAAACCACACTATCTGGCCAAGGTGGTCACTACATGCCTCAATCATGCAATATTGAACTTGGGGCACCAGTTGTGGCTGGCAATAGTATTGCAAGCCCAAGTAGCACTCAACCAAAAAACAATGACAACCAACCAACTGAGTGCTCTAATGACACAGATAAGCCAATCCCTACCTTTCTTTTCCCTAGTCATGCTAGGGGAGGAGATTGCAAGACCACCCTTCTCCCAATGGACACCAACAAGGACCATACTCCACCATCAAGGGAAACTTAGATGGCAGGGTCAGAAAAGGTCCATAAGCACCTGCAAGTCTCCAACACAGAGCTGGGGGCACCGATAGCAAAGTTGGGGGTACCCCAAACTGTGATGACTAGAGAGGTCATTTATAATTTTAACCCTCAATTCTATATTTTGAAACCTCGAATAGCTCCATTTAGCTTTTCTCAATTCTTGTGCACAGTCCGTGTCTTTTTCCGAAAGGTTTTTATGTGAAAAGTTAATTAAAATGTGAAATCGTGTTTTAAAACTCAATTGAGTTGGCTTCGGTCAATGTTTTGAGCAAACGGATCCGGATCTGTGTATTGACGGTCTCGGCAGATCCGTATCGTAATTTGGGACTTGGGAGTATGCTTGGAATCAAATTCGAAAGTCCCTAGCTTGATTTTTCGCAATTTGTTGAAAATTAGAAGTTTAAAGGTTTAAAGAAGTTTCAAGTTAGACCGAAGTTTGACTTTGTTGCTACCGGGTCCGAATTTTAGTTCAGAAACTTTATAAGTTCATTACTGTATTTATGACTTGTCTGCAAAATTTGGTGCAAACCAGAGTTTATTTGACGTGATTCGGACGTCTGGTTGAAAAATTAAAAGTTCTTATGTTTCTTCAAAAATTTCATTCATTTTGGTGTCTGATTCATAGTTCTAGGTGTTATTTTGGCATTTTGATCACATGAGCAAGTTCGTATGATATTTTTTGACTTATGTGCATGTTTGGTTTGGAACCCCGAGGGCTCAGGTGAGTTTCGGATAGGCTTCGGAGTGGTTTGGACTTAAGAAAAATAGCTGGTGAAAATCTGGTTCTCGTGCAACCTCTGATCTCGCAATTGCGAGGTCAATGTTCGAATTTGCGAACTTTCATTTCCACTGTTAGGTTCGCATTTGCGATGGCAGCAAAGATGGGGAATCTTTGCATTTGCGAAGGCTTTCTCGCATTTGGGGGGTTCGCAATTGCGACATCTGCGCCTAGACAAAAGCTGACATAGGCAGGATTTTAGCTCATTCTTTCAAATTCTCACCCTAAACACCTTAGAGGCTATTCTTCCAAGAGCTTTTCTTCCTCAATTCATTGGTAAATAACGTTAATCTACTTTCTTTCATTTACCCATTACATTTCATAAGTTTTCATCATTAATCCTAGGATTTTCTGGTAGAAATTGGGGATTTGGGTAGAATTATGAATTTCTGTAAATTGGAATTTTGACCTTGAATTGAGGTCGGATTTCGAAAAAAATTACATAACCGGGCTTGGGGATGAATGGGTAATCGATATTTGGTCCGAATTTTATCTTTTGACCAAGCGAGCCCAAGGGTTGACTTCTGTTGACTTTTTCAATAATGACCTAAATTGAACCTCTTTCATTCGTGGGTAGTTCCTAAGGCTTATTTTGAATCGTTTGGTTAATAATTTGCTAGATTTGGTTGGTTTAGAGGCTTGTTCGAAAGGCAAGGTTGTGGTTGAACTTTGAGTCGATTGCAAAGTGAGGTAAGTGTCGTGGTTAACCTTGACTTGAGGGATTAGGACTTGTTTGCCTAATTGCTACGTGTTTAATGTGTGGGAATAACGTATATGTGAGGTGACGAGTACTTATGCGTTATTGTTAGGTTAAAGCATGCGGCTAGAACTTGTTTCCTTGTGATTTATTGCCTCTTTAATTATGACATCCATGCTTAGATTAGATTATTACCTACTTGATCGTTCCTTCCATATTTATGGATTAATTGTGATGGTTGAATATTTTGGAAAATATGGTTTGGCATCTTGGGATCATTTTTGATGTAAAAGTTTATTCTTGTAATATCTATCTCCCGAATTTTCATATTCAATACTACATGGTAAGGAAGAGTGTTATAGCACGAAGGTTGTTGTCGTGCCGTTTCATTGCTTCATTTATTGATTAATACATAGTGAGGAAGAGAGATAAAGCACGAAGGGTGACGCCATGCCATCTATATCAATTATTCATTGTTACATAGGCAAATCGAGAGTAAAAGCACGAAGGGTGGTGCCGTGCCATATTTATCTTTTCATGGTAAGGTTGAGAGTAGAAGCACGAAGGGTGATGCCGTTCCATATTCATCATTTCATGGTAAGGTTGAGAGTAAAAGCACGATGGGTGATGTCGTGCCATCTTTATTTCGTATGTTTATCTGTCTTTATTGGTTAATGATTTATTTGACTGTCTTGTGTTGTCATTCCTATTGTAGTAATCGTATCTTGTCCCCCTTTTTGCATGTCCCCTCCCAACCGTACATATTAAATCTCTATTTTGTTGTTTTTTGGTACATATATCTATATTTGTACAGGTTTAATTACGTGAGTGTCCTTTCATAGCCTTGTCACTACCTCATCGAGGCTAGGCTCAACACTTACGGAGTACATTTGGTCGGTTGTACTCATACTACACTCTGCACTTTTTGTGCAGATCTTGGTACTGGTCCCAGCTGTGCGTGAGGTGCACTAGCTCGGATTATCACATTCGGAGACTTGAGGTAGATCTGCTGACGTTCGCAGACCTTGAAGTCCCCTTCCTCTTTCCTCTTTTACTGTTCATTTCAATTGAAACAGTTGTATTTATTTCAGACTCTATTTGTAGAACATCTAGTAGCTCGTGCACTTATGACACCAGATACGGGGTTGTACTTAGATATTTTAGTTGTTATGCCTTTTCGCACTTTATTTCAGTTTCATTTCAGTTTAATCAGTTTAATTACTTGAATTGGTTAAAAATGGCTTAAGATTTACTCTAACATTGGCTTGCCTAGCGAGTGCAATGTTAGGTGCCATTACGGTCCCGAAGGGAGAAATTCCGGGTCGTGACAAGTACAAAGGCAATGCTCCTGTAACAAGAGGAGCTAATAGAGTTCAGAGGGCATGGGGGAGAAATGCATATCTCACTATGCCCAAGGAGCAAGAGGTTGTGCGGGGTAAGTCTAAGGTTAGCCTCAAATCCAGACTCAGGAGACTCAACTATAAGCCTAAGTCCATCCCTGACACCGTAAGGCAAGCAGGACAGCCCTATGCTGGAGATCAAGGAAGCCGCACCTGTGAAAGGAAAGGCCAAATGCCTGAAGACGAAGTTTCCCCCACACCCAAAACTGTTAATGAATATCATCTTCTGGAATACTATGGGAGCAAACAGTAGTGAGTTTAGGAGGCACTGTGCTGAGATGGTCAAGCCGCACAAGCCTGCTATGTTGATCCTCCTGGAAACTCGGGAGACTGAGCAATTGGCCTGTCTGGGGGCATTGTCATTATGTGGAAGGATGACCTCCTCAAGATTGATGAAGTCTCTACCACATCTCAGGGTATAAATGTCATGGTCAAGGTAATCCCTTCCTCTAACTCTTGTCTCTTTATTGTTGTGTATGCTAGTAACAGATATGCACTTAGGAGAAACCTCTGGCACCAACTCAGAACCATCCGTGATAACTACCAGGGGAGGTGGCTAGTAGGTGGGGACTTCAATGAGGTCTTGAGAGCAAGAGACAAGCAAAAGGGTATTGCATCTCTGCTCTAAGAGCCAATCTATTCTGGTAGTGCATAAACCACTGTAAGCTGATAACCTTGGTTTTAAGGGCAGCAAGTTTACTTGGACTAGTATTAGATATAGGAATAGAAGTCAATTGATCCTTGAAATACTGGATAGGTGCTTTGCTTATAATCACTGGGTCCACGAATTCCCCTCTAGTACAATTAGCCACCTTCCTAGAACTCACTCTGATCACTGTCCAATGTTAACCTATGGTTCAAGCCTAGCAATATATCAAAGCCTTTTAGATTTGAACCCATGTGGTGCAGTCACCCCTCTCTCACCAATGTGGTCCAGTAGGCTTATGAGGTTAATTGTAACCTTCTGGAGGGAACCTCCAAATTCGAAAGTTGTAGTTATATAGTCCCTGAGCTAAGTTTGCCTATAAGGAAAGAGTTATAAAGTAACTCATAAATTAGACACAATGAGGTAGCATAAAGTATTATTCATGGGGAATAAGTTGTTGCTTCAAAATCTCTAATTTAAATTTTGCCTTAAAGGCAGAAGTTGTAGACTATATCATAAGTTAGAATAATAAGTTAATGTAAAATGTTGCTCATGGGGAATAAGTTGTGGCTTCAGAATCTCTGAGTTATATTTTGTCTGTGAGGCAGAAGTTGCAGAGTATCCCATAAGTTAGATATTTTAAGTTAGTGTAAAGCATTGCCTTTGCAGCGTAGCTTGTGGACCAACAATATTCGACGAATAGAGCAACAATGTTCTTCAATGTTCATCACATTTTTTGCTAACAAATTTCAATCTAGCTTCCTCAATTCTTCACCAAATGTACTAAAATTTTAACCTTAGATTCCGAATCACAAACCCAGCAAATCATAATGGTAATTTTGAATCAATCTCGAATAACTCATAAAACTTAATTTTCTATTCTTCAAAAGCTTTAATTCCAATCAAGAAAGAGCGAGAATTTCTCAAGGACACGTGGACTAGGGAATAAATTAAAAGATAAGATTTCTACGAAATGGTACAGGTCCGTACTAGGCTGTTATACACCTGTACCAATAAAATTCTTTACTACAATTAGGAATGTACTATAGTGGGGTTTCCTCCTCCTATATAAAGGGGACCCCAATCATTTTATAGGAGGATCTCATATTATTCTCTACAATAAGAACTTTCTGCTCTGGCTTTCTCGTTTAACGTGCTCAACAATTATTCTTCAGATTTGTAGTGTTTACTTTATTGTTCATACTCTATTGTTCTAAGCTGACCTCGAGGTCCCTGGAATAACCGAGCTCGAGGCCCCTACTGTTCCAGCAACACTGATTTGGTTCAACTTTTCTTCTTACTTAAGCTTAATATTAGAATATATCACATATCTTTAAAACCATAAATTATCTTTAATTGTTACTTACATTTTTTGAGGTAAATAGTTTGGCGCTCACCATGGGGCTAAAGATAATAGTGATTATTTTAGTGCTAGTTTTCTGATAACACACATTATTCTTCACACTTTTTCTTGTCAAAGATTTTTTGATTTCAGGCCAAAATATGTCTAGCACACAAAATGCACCTGCTCATGACAGCGAGGGACTCGGAGAAAACAACGGTACAGGGCTTGGTGTACCACCCATTAACCTTGAGGGAGTGCCAAATTTGGAGCCCGTTGATATCAGTTCACATAACGCTCTGAACACGGACGCAGGCACAAACCCCATGAGGAATGCACATAGGGAAGCCCGAGCCGGAGGACAGGAAGCACGAGGAATGGAAGAAGGAGGAGTCAGCCTCCAAGTAGATTACGTACGAGTANTCAAAACAGAATTCTAAACACTGCCGAACCAGTGGACGCCCGGCATACGGAGCCTGCGCCTGAAAGGCCCGATGAAAGTGGCTCGAGGACTGATCCCGCTATTATGAAAATGCTCGAAGAGCTGACTAAAAGAATCGAGTTCGGAGAAAAGAAAATTGAAGAAAATGACAAAAAGGTGGAGACATACAATTCAAGAGTCGACCAGATACCAGGAGCACCTCCGATTTTGAAAGGGCTGGACTCGAAAAAGTTCATACAAAAACCCTTCCCTCCCGAGTGTAGCTCCAATGCCCATTCCCAAGAAGTTTCGCATGCCTGACATACCGAAATACAATGGAACAACTGACCCTAATGAGCATATTACTTCGTACACTTGTGGAATCAAACGAAATGACTTGAATGATGACGAAATCGAGTCGGTATTGTTGAAAACATTCGGGGAAACACTATCAAAGGGAGCTAAGATCTGGTATCACAACATAGCTCCTAACTCCATTGACTCATTTCTATGTTGGTGGATGCCTTCGTGAAAGCATACACCGGGGCCATAACGATGGCCACAAGAAAATCGGATGTCTTCAAAATAAAACAAAGGGACGACGAGATGCTGAGGGAGTTCGTGTCCCGGTTTCAGATGGAAAGAATGGAATTATCGCCGATCTCCGATGACTGGGCAGTTCAGGCCTTTATGCAAGGTTTGAATGAAAGAAGCTCGATTGCATCTCGACAACTAAAGAAGAACTTGATTGAATATCCAGCCGTGACATGGTCGGATGTGCACAATCGCTATCAGTCAAAAATTAGGGTCGAGGACGACCAGTTGGGAGCCCTCTCGGGCTCGGTTCATCCTAACAGGTTCACAGCCAAGCCTCCGAGGGATACGGACCGGGGATCAAGATTCAGCAAAGAACGGTATCAACCATATGCGGATCGAAGAAACAACGGCCTAAGACACCACACCTCTCGGAACGATCGAAGAAGTGACCAAAGTCAAGGGTCTCGGTTACTTATGAGCAAATACGGGTTCGATAAACATGCCGACCCCGGCGAGGCTCCCCGATTATCAGAATACAATTTCAGCATAGATGCATCAGGGATCGTCTCGGCTATTGCGAGAATCAAAGATACTAAGTGGCCCAGGCCAATACAGACCGATCCCTCCCAAAGGAACCCGAACTTGATGTGCAAGTATCATGGCATGCATTGTCATAGAACGGAAGATTGCAGGCAGCTAAGGGAGGAAGTGGCCATGTTATTCAATGAGGGCCACCTTCGAGAATTCCTAAGTGATCGGGCTAAGAATCACTTCAGGGAGAGGGATGCAAGCAGGAAGAATGAACCTGAAGAACCCCAACATGTCATTCACATGATCATCGGTGGAGTCGACATCCCACAAGGACAAATATTCAAGCGTACCAAAGTATCCATCACCAGAGAGAAACGGACTCGGGATTACCTGCCTGAAGACACCCTCACATTCAGCAAGGAAGGCATCGAGGCTTTATCTCAGCCTCACAACGATGCACTGGTAATTTCTATCCTTTTAAATAAAGTTCAAGTTAAACGTGTTTTCGTGGATCCAGGCAGTTCGGCAAATACAATCAGGTCAAGGGTCGTGGAGCAGCTCGGGCTGCTCGATCAGATCATACCGGCATCTCGGGTCTTGAATGGATTTAACATGGCAAGTGAAATAACGAAGGGAGAAATCGTCCTTCCAGTCAACATGGCCGGAACCATACAAGACACAAATTTTAATGTCATTGAAGGCGACATGAGGTATAATGCTTTGCTTCGAAGGTCGTGGATCCACAGCATGAGGGCGGTGCATCGACCCTTCATCAGATGATGAGTTCCCAATGAAGGATGGCGTGAAAACAGTATATGCAGAGCAACATGCAGCTAAGGAGATGTTTGCAATGCACGACTTGGCACCGGTATCGGCTCCATCTACGTCGGAAAAATTTGAGGATGAACAGGTGGCGAAATAGCAATTACAGTCCGTGCCTTCGGCTGAGCCCGAGGGACAAATGTTCAATGAACAGGTGGCTGGGGACGAAGAAGAAGATTCCCTTATTCCCCGAACCTTCATTGCCCCCGAGGAATCAGATGTGACGAAATCCGCGATCGAAGAACTCGAGCAGGTCATATTAGTCGAGCATCTTCCAGAACGAAAGGTACACCTGGGGACGGGGTTAACCCCTAACTCAGGAAAAAACTCATTCAGTTTCTCATTGATAATATTGATTGCTTCGCTTGGTCCCACTTAGATATGATAGGGATTCCACCGAAGATAACTACCCATCGACTAAGCGTCGATCCCAAATTTAAGCCGGTGAAGCAAAAGAGGAGACCACAGTCCGAGGTAAAGCATGCACTCATCGAAGAAGAGATAACCAAACTTCTCAAAATAGGATCCATCAGGGAAGTTAAGTATCTCGAATGGCTGACTAACGTAGTAGTAGTCCCTAAAAAGGGGAATAAACTTAGAATGTGTGTAGATTACAAGGATTTTAACAAAGCATGCCCTAAAGATTCTTTCCCATTGCCCAACATCGATCGTTTGATCGATGCTACGACTGGCCACGAGATCCTTACCTTTCTCGACGCCTACTCCAGGTACAACCAAATTCAAATAAACCCGGAGGATCGGGAAAAAACTTCATTCATCACAAAGTATGGAACATATTGTTATAATGTAATGCCCTTCGGGCTGAAAAATGCAGGAGCCACATATCAACGTCTAGTTAATAAGATGTTCGAACATCAAATAGGCAAATCCATGGAAGTTTATATTGATGATATGCTAGTAAAGTCCCTGCGCGCAGAGGACCATTTGACCCATTTGCAGGTAACATTTGACATCCTTAGAAAATACAACATGAAGCTCAACCCCGAGAAATGCGCTTTTGGAGTCGGCTCGGGCAAGTTCTTGGGCTTCATGGTATCGAATAGAGGTATCGAGATCAACCCCGATAAGATCAAAGCTATCGAGGAAATCACCGTGGTAAATAATGTGAAAGTCGTGCAAGGGCTGACCGGACGGATAGCTGCCCTAGGCCGATTTATCTCGAGGTCATCAGATCGGAGCCATCACTTCTTTTCCCTACTCAAAAAGAAGAACAACTTCGTATGGACCCCGGAGTGTCAGCAAGCCTTGGAAGAATTAAAATGATATCTCTCGATCCCACCCCTGCTCCATACTCCAAAAGAGGACGAAACACTCTACTTGTATCTGTCCGTGTCAGAGGTAGCGGTAAGTGGCGTGTTGGTTCGAGAAAAGCAAGGTACGCAATTTCCTGTCTATTATGTGAGTCAGACCCTGGGAGATGCTGAAACCAGGTACCCACATTTGGAAAAATTAGCTCTAGCATTAATAAGCGTGTCTAGGAAATTAAAACCATATTTTCAAAGCCATCATATATGTGTACTGACTACATACCCGCTTCGAAATATCTTGCATAAGCCCGAATTGTCAGGAAGATTGGCCAAATGGGCCATCGAACTTGGAGGATATGATATCGAATATCAGCCTCGAACGGCTATCAAGTCTCAAATTTTGGCCGACTTCGCGCCTGCCCTCGTAACCGAAGTAGAGAAGGAACTCTTGCTAAAAATGGGTACGTCATCGGGAGTTTGGACCCTCTTCGCAGATGGTGCCTCGAATGTGAAAGGATCTGGGCTCGGCATCGTTTTAAAACCGCCTACGGGCAGTGTTATTAGGCAATCTATAAAAACTTCTAAATTGACTAACAATGAGGCCGAGTATGATGCCATGATTGCATGTCTTGAACTAGCCAAGGGCCTTGGAGTAGAGGTCATCGAGGCAAAGCGTGATTCCCTTTTGGTGGTAAATCATGTAAACGGAAGCTTCGAGGTTCAAGACGATCGAATGCAAAGGTACTTAGACAAACTTCAAATGACATTGCACCGCTTCAAGGAATGGACACTGGACCATGTGCCTCGAGAACAGAATAGCGAGGCCGACGCACTAGCAAACTTGGGGTCATCGGTCGAAGAAGACGATATCGTCCCGGGGGCTGTTGTCCAGCTATCGAAGTCGGTGGTCGAAGAAGGCCATGCAGAGATTAATTCAACAAGTTTAACATGAGATTGGAGGAATAAGTACATCGATTACTTGAAACATGGGAAGCTCCCCACAGACCCAAAAGAGTCAAGAACACTTCGAGCCAAAGCAGCTCGATTCTCGCTCGATGAAAATGGAACGTTGTACAGAAGAACCTTCGATGGACCACTGGCAGTATGTTTGGGACCCGGGGACACTGATTATGTGCTTCGGTAAATCCACGAGGGCACCTGTGGGAACCATTCCGGTGCAGACTCCCTCGTTCGCAAGGTGATCATAGGAGGGTATTATTGGGATAGCATGGAAAAGGATACCAAGGAGTTCGTTCGGAAGTGTGACAAATACCAGAGGTTTGCACCAATCATCCATCAACCCGGTGAACAACTCCACTCGGTCCTATCCCCGTGGCCATTCATGAAGTGGGGGATGGACATCGTTGGCCCCCTACCCATGGCGCCAGGTAAAGCTAGATTTATTTTATTTATGACTGACTACTTCTCAAAATGGGTTGAAGCGCAGGCCTTCGAGAAGGTGAGAGAAAAAGAAGTCATCAACTTCATATGGGACCACATCATATGTCGGTTCGGGATACCCGTAGAAATAACATGTGACAATGGGAAACAGTTCATCGGCAGCAAAGTGACCAAATTCCTCGAGGACCATAAAATCAAAAGGATCCTATCAGCACCATACCACCCAAGTGCAAATGGTCAGTCCAAATCTACAAACAAAACCATCATTCGAAACTTGAAGAAAAGGTTAGATGATGCAAAGGGGAAATGGAGAGAAGTATTGCCCGAGGTGCTATAGGCATATCAAACAACTTCGAACTCGAGCACTGGGGAGACCCCGTTTTCATTGGTATACGGATCCGAAGCACTGATCCTAGTTGAAGTCGGGGAACCTAGCGTCAGGTTTCAGCACGCCACTAAGGACTCAAACCGTGAAGCTATGAACACTTCTCTCGAACTACTCGATGAAAAGCGAGAGGCCGCTTTAATACGAATGGCCGCGCAGAAACAAAGGATCGAAAGGTATTACAACAGAAGGACGAACCTTCGATATTTCAAAGTTGGGGACTTAGTCCTAAGGAAAGTCGCTCTCAACACTCGAGACCCAAACGAAGGGAAGCTAGGTCCCAATTGGGAAGGACCGTACCGTGTCCTCGGAGTCATAGGGAAAGGATCCTACAAACTTAGCACAATGGAAGGCGAGCAACTACCAAACAATTGGAATGTATCGATGCTCAAGCGATATTACTGCTGAGCTCGAAGGCCTTGGGTTTGAAAGCATGCGTTGCACTCTTTTTTCCTTAGATCGGGTTTTATCCCAAATGGGTTTTACCGGCAAGGTTTTTAACGAGGCAACACCCATATGCTACCTAAGGAAAATTCAACAAGTATTCAAGGCTTCTTTTCAATCAACCTCGAATACTGGGGGGCATCACCCTCGGAGGTTATATTTTTGAGAAAGATGTTTCATGCCTAAGAGGGCCTCGATAGGAGAACTTTGTAATGGTCCAAACGGTCGAATGAGCCGTGTCCATATAGAATAGTCGAGCCCCGATGGCAAAACATGTACGCATGTATCAACTATTTAAAGAAGCATTCTGGTTACATCAAAAACACTTTGTATATCATACGAGCGCTACACTTACAATCCTACGGGCAGCGGCTCAAGGGCCAAAGCACCCCGAAATACCCGGGGACCGTCACTGACAGTAAATACATCTGAGTCATCGAAAATTCGGATTCATAAGACCTCAAAGAGGCACCCCCTCAAAACGAAGGCCAAGGCCAATTTACTCGGGGACTAACGTTGCGAACAAGTTTGGAAAGTTATCGGGAAACAAGTCCAAGTGACAAAGCCGAAGGCTACGACCATACTAAAGACTACGGTCGCAAAAAGGCTACGGCCAAAATAATGCGATTCGGAGACGTCCGACTTTCGCTATAAGATTAAAGGCCTTCAAACATTGAAAAATTGGTTAAATCAGGCTACCCCCGACAAAAGCAAAATATAAGGGGCCTCGATAAATTCGGCCCCGAAAAATCTAAGGGCTTCGATAATTCAGCCCTCGAACAATCCAAAGGCTTCGATAACACCAGCCTTCGAAAAACCCTTAAGAGGCATTCGATTATGTCCACACAAACAAAATGACTAATAAGGTTCCGATACGTCGAGCCTTCGAAAAACCCAACGGGTACAATAACACCTAAGGCATAGCTAAAATTTCACTAAGTCTTTTAGCCGAAATGAGGAAAAAATTGTATAGCCATTTTAGAGGCCGAAACGGCCCAATTGAAAGAGCCTAAGGGCCAATTCTAAAAAAGAGCCTAAGGGCTAACTCTAAAAAAGAGCCTAAGGGCCAATTCTAAAAAAAAAAAGCCTAAGGGTCGATATACAAGAGCCTAAGGGCCAGCTTAAAAGAAATATAGGGCCGAAGACCAATAGGAGTCGGATACCCCGTTCTCGTTTAACTCGGACCCAAAAGGCCCCGTTTCCCTGAGCTTGCATAAACTGATTGTAAGTTCAACTCGGGGATCGTCAAGAACCCTAGGGGTATCATCTTGGGCAATTAAAGCCTAAGGGCTTATTACGAGTCTAAACCGATACCCGAACTTAGAATTTGAATCGTCAGAATTTTTCATAAACGGAGACAAAATAGAAGTCAACACAAATCAAGGACAGAGCAAAAGCTACTTTATATTCTTTTGGGAAATTTACAAAACATATTACAATGCCCACAAAGGGGCCCTTATACAAAAAGGAGCTTAATCTATTGTCAGGGCCACGTCCCCGGGAGTGTTGTCTTCATCTTCAGGGGCTTTATCCTCGGGAGCCTCTTCCCCTTCGAGAGCATCTTTCTTACTTTCTGCATCCCCGGAGCCACTCACCACATCCTCATTATCGGAGGAGACAAGAAACCTAGCATCGGTTTCCCGCGCTTGTGCTTCGGCTATCTTCTTGGCAAGGTCGAACCCCCAAGCACGGATTTCCTCGGGAGTCTCCCTCTGAGCTCGGCACTTAGCCAATTCGTTGCTCCGTCTTACCCGATCGGAGGCCTCCCTCAACTCAGCTTGAACGGTCGCGGCTTCTCTCATATATATAGCAATGGATTTATCCGCTGCAGCTTTAGTCTTCTCAGCTTCTGCCTTAGCTTGTGCAGCTTCAGCCTTAGCCTGTGCAGCTTCAATCCGAGCTTTAGCCAGTTCGGCCTTCAGCCCCTCGACTTCCCTAGCCTGAGCCAAGCTTTTCGCTTCAGCACCTTGGAGCTGAGCTTCAGCCGAGGCTAGTTGGTCCCAAACATCTTCCTTTTTGGCAGCAAGTTGATCCATATTTTTCTTCCACTGTTGGCAATCAGCCCGAACTCGATCTACCTCGCCTCGGAGCTGCCCAATCATATCAAGCTTTTACTGCAGCTGAGATATTGAAGTGTTAGCCTCCGAAGTAGGGCCAAGAAGGCCGAACTTTGCTAAAACTGCTGTTACCTACTCGTCTAGCTCGGATTCGCTTTTTTGAGCTTTAGCCAATGCTGTTCGGAGATCCTTAAGCTCCTCTTCTCTCTGGCCACAAAGGAGCCTCAAGGCCTTCTCTTCGCCTGAAACTTTCTTGAGCTCGGCCTCGCATTGGGTTAGCTCGGTTCTAAACTTTGCAACAGCCTACGCACGAAACAGAAACATATCAGTCGAAAGAAGGCAAGGGGAGAAAAACTTGCAATAGAAAGGGCAGGTCCTTACCCGAATAAGGAGACGTTGAGCCTCCTCGAAAAGGGAGGATGCATCTTTAAAGTCGTTGGCATCCTCGATCCCAGAATAGCAATCCTGAAAAGGGTCATCTTCGATAATCTTATTTGGATCGGGCTTCGGCATCGCGTTGGCTTCTTCGATTGCCCCCTCAGAATAAGTTGGCAACGAAAGGGAGTGACCCGTTGTCGCGGCCCCGAGCTCCTCGCTCGGGGCGTTGTCGTTATCATTGGGGGCCTCGGCATCTACCCCCTCTGATATAGTTGTTGAAGGCAGAGGGTCAATCTCGACCTCCGGAGATGCAGGGGCCTTGCCCGTTTCTCCCTTCGGGGCATTCTCACCACGGGATGATGTTTCCGGTTCGGAAGACTCGGTGACCTCGACTGGTTTCCCAACTTGAGTCACTAACACCGACCCTTCATCATCATTCTCTTCATCATTCAGGGGGTCTTGGGCCGAGCTTGTGCTCGTCTGAGCATACCTTTTCCGCAGCCTTTGAGCGGGGGTTTTCTTGTCCTGAGGGTCTTCGGGTTTCGAGACCCTTTTTCTCTTCTTGTCCTTCTCAGACTTCGGGTTTGAAGGCTTATTTTCTTCCCTAGGCGGGGCCGGCCTTATCTCAGACACATCTCCAAGACCTGCATGGGCAAGCATGAGCAAGTAAAAACGCCGCCAAAATATATGAAAAATGTAGAAACTATAGAAAGGCACTCACCGTGGTTCTTGGCCCCCCACTAGCCCTTCGCCAATTCACGCCACTTACGCTTGTCGTAGGAAAAAGTGCAGCTAATTTTCTGACCCAATCCTCGAGGTCAGGTACCGCTAGGGGCGCCCAAGCAGTGGCTGCCGAGAGAAAGATGAGAGAGTTATGGAGAATGAAAGAACATGTATAAACACAAAAAATACGGATTCCACTTACGGTTAAAGTTCCACCTCTCCGGGAACAGCATTTTTTCCTCGGGGATGATGTCCGAAGTCCTGACTCTAAGAAATCGGCTCATCCAACCCCGATCTTTGGTTTCATCGGTGCTGGCCAAAAAAGGACTTCGTGGTTCGACGCTGCAGCTTGATGAGCCCTCGGAATAACTGGGGCCGATACAACCGGACTAGGTGGCTGAGGGTGAACTCCAGGCCCTCGGCCTTCTCGAAGAAAAACTGCAGCATGATCACGATGCGCCAGAACGAAGGGTGGATTTGACCGAGGGTGACTTTGTATGTCTTGCAGAAGTCATTCACCACCAGATCGAGGGGGCCCAGTGTGAAGGGGTAAGTGTAAACACTCAATAACCCCTCCTTGTGGGTAGTTATGCTTTCATCCGACCTCGGGATCTGCACCTCGATCTTGTCTCCCCAGCGACAATCCTCCTTTACTTCCTTGACGAGCTACTTAGTTATTAGGCTAATGTATCGGGATACGTGCTCGCATCGGCCCTCGACGTCTGGAGGATTCTCGACACCGTAGTCCTTCTTGATAATGCAATCACCAGGGGTGATCTCTTCAAGTGTTGGCGGCACCACCAGTTTGGCTGGCCGAGAGGCAGAGGAAGATGATGCTTTATCCTTTTGGGGGACCGTCTTGGAAGTTTTTGCCATGGTTATAAGCTAAGTATTACGGGTGCACAGGGATGTGGTGTTTTCATGTAAGAGATTGGTGTTTTTCTAACACTTGAAGAGGCGGAGGAAATGAGTGATAGAAGAAAGAGATGAAGATGGCAAAGGGAAGAAGAAAGAGAAAAGTTCTTCACTTGTAGGAATCGCCTCATATTTATAAGCGGGTGATGATGGTTCGGCGGCTTTAGTGCCCGACCAACGCTGACATGCATTCAATGTTTTTTGGAAAGCGGACCAACAGGATGTTCCGAACGCTTGCATCACGAGGATGATGTCATCATTGAGGACTTTAGGAATACAAATCGTTTCTCATCATTTCTTTCTAAGAAACGCGGGGTTATCTGTATACGGTCAAAATCAGGGAGCCCGATTTCGGAGTCTTAAATTGGTTATGAGTCTGGGTCCGGGCAACTCAAAATGGAAGTCGGATCCGGTCGAGGGGCACATACCTCGAAGAACCTGATCGAGGGCCTGGCACGACTTGCATCGAGGGTAGCACAATCTCGAAGTCAATCAAGAAAGAGCGGGAATTTCTCAAGGACACGTGGACCAGGGGATAATTTAAAAGATAAGATTTGTATGAAATGGTACAGGTCCGTACTAGGCTATTATACACCTGTACCAATAAAATTCTTTACTACAATTAGGAATGTACTATAGTGGTGTTTCTTCCTCCTATATAAAGGGGACCCCAATCATTTTGTAGGAGGATCTCATATTATTCTCTGCAATAAGAACTTTCTGCTCTGCCTTTCTCGTTTAACGTGCTCAACAATTATTCTTCAGATTTATAGTCTTTACTTTATTGTTCATACTCTATTGTTCTAAGCTGACATCGAGGTCCCTAGAACAACCGAGCTCGAGGCCCCTACTGCTCCAACAACACAGATTTGGTTCAACTTTTCTTCTTACTTAAGCTTAATATTACTTGTATAATCACTAGTATTAGAATATATCACATATCTTTAAAACCACAAATTATCTTTAATTGTTACTTACATTTTTCGAGGTAAACACACATATTTATTAAGTTTACCTATGGGGTAAATTCCCTCTTAAAAGGTTAGAAAAGAGACTTACCTCGTCTCAAAGCCCACTTTTCGGTCCAAGATTATGCTCAAACGAGGACATAGCTGAGGAAAATCAGTACAAGGGAGCAAGGAAAGCACATGCAAAAGTAAAGGACAAAATACAGGAGGAAGATCTGGATCTGGATAGTGATAACGAGCTGAATTGGCCAGATCTGAGCTGCAATCGACCACAATCAGTTGTATTAAAGAGCCCAGTCAATCAAGTGACAACCAAAATTAATGTTTCGCCGGTCTCAATTGGTGGAGCGAGTGCGAGTAAAATAGTGCCCAATGGAACAGTAACTACAAGCTTGACAAAGGAACAAAGCAATGGAACAGTAATAGTTGGAATTGAAGCTGAGAAGCACATGCATGAGACGAAAACAACCCCAAATGGTAGTGGAGGAAGGTCCTGGGCAGGTCTACTTCATGATAACAAATTCGCAGCAAAAGGAATGAATCTATCATATATACCACCGGTGATACAGGATGGAGAAGTGGTAGTGCAATTATTGGACGAGGACATAGCTGAGGAAAATCAGAATTGGAATTGAGAAATAATCATGTATGTAGTTGGAAATACCCCAACTATTGGGGCAATTGAGCGATTCATAGCTGACAGTGGAGTAGAATCAGAAAACCAAAGGTACTCTTCCATAACGATGGCTACTTTACAATTCTGATGAACAGTAGTGAAGACAGGGATGATGTGTTAATAAATGGATCGTATACTATAAGAAGCAGACCAATTATACTTAGACCATGGACTGAGGGGTTTGATTTCAATGAGGAAGTGCTGAAAACCATTCCTCTATGGGTCAAATTCCCAAAGCTTCCATTGAACTACTCGAGTAATCAGGCTTTAAGCAAAATTGGGAGTGGTTTGGGCAAGCCCCTATATGCTGATGCGTGCACCATAGTGGCTGACAGGATTTCATATGCTAGGGTATTAATTGAAATGAACATCACTAAGACATTACCAGGATCAGTCAAACTATATGATCCCAAAGGAAAGGTGATAGAGAAGGTGATACAATATGATTGGAAACCTCAATTTTGTCAAGCATGCTACCAAATTGGACACTCATGTCAAAACCAACAGAAATAGAATCAGGAAGGAGGACAACAAAGGTTTCGAGTACAGAATCAGAAGCAAGAATGGAGAGTTGTGAGGGTACTTGATCCTAAGGTGGATAAAATTGATGCACATGGAAGATTTTTGGAACAAGTAGACGTAGAAAGTGAGGTGATACAAAGCAAAAAGATAAATGAAGAGCAATGGCAGATGGCTAGGGGAAGTCTGCATCAAATAAGAGCATGGGAGAGATAAGTGAGAATGAGGTCAATATTGATAATGCCTTCAAAGCCTTAGTTGATACAACACAAAATATTGTGCAACTGTCTGAAGCTCAAGAGAAAAGTAGAGGGCAGCCTAGTGAAAAGGGCAGAGGTGGTGATCCCAATTTAAATACCATAGGATAATGAATATCATATCGTGGAATGTTAGGGGTCTGAATAAAGTTTATAAGCAAAAAGAGCTCAAAAAATTTAGTTGAGAGAATAAGGTAGTGTTAATAGCTGTGCTAGAAAATAGAGTCTAGGAGCCAAATGCTGACTTGATAATAAAGACGGTGTTTAGTACTTGGAAATGGATAGAAAATTTTGATGCTGCTCCAGGAAGTAGAATATGGGTAGTGTGGGATCAGACAAAGGTGGACTTTGAGGTATATCAAACACATAAACAATATATTGTAGGGCAGGTGACTATAATCCAGAGCAGCACCAAGTTTAACTTTGGAGCTGTATATGGAATGCATACTATACAAGACAGGAAGACATTATGGGAAGATCTGAGGGGAACCATAACTGGAATCAGTGGTCCTAGTGTAATAATGGGAAACTTTAACACTATCCTATCTAGTGAGGATAGAGTGCAGGGGAATGTAGTACAAGAGTTTGAGGTGAGAGACTTCAAAGAGTTCATATTGGATGTTGGACTAGCTGAACTAAGAACCGTGGGTAGAAAGTATACTTGGACAAACAACCATGTCCACAGTAAAATTGATATATTCCTTGTTAATGTAGAATGGATCCAAAATTGGCCTATAATGGAGGGGAGTATTTTGAAGCCTGGTTTCTCTGATCACTGCCCTTTGAGCATAACCTTTGATGAAAATAGCCAAGCTAGAAGTAGACCTTTCAAGTTCTTAAATTGTCTGGCACAACATAAGGAGTTTGAGGATACAGTGAAGCAATGCTGGATAAGGGGGAGCAAAGGAAATGCAATGTTTAAGGTTTGGAATAAGCTCAAATCGCTAAAGGTGGAGCCGAAACAGTTGAATAGTCAAGAGTTCAACAACATTGGGCACAAAATTCAAGCAGCAAGATCTAAATTGGAAGGTATACAGGATCAAATGCTAGGACCAGGGAATGACAGTGAAATAGTAGCTCAAGAAAAGGTTATAAAACTGGAATTGGCTAAGTGGCTAGAGGTTGAGGAGAGTATATTGAAGCAGAAATCAAGAATTAAATGGCTCAAGTTAGGGGATTCAAATACAACATACTTCCATGCTTGTGTAAAAAACAGGCAAGCAACAAATCATATTGGCAGATTAGTTGACAGTACAGGGCAACAACTTCAGAGTCCAAATGAAGTGGAACTAGAGATTCTGAACTTCTACAAGATGTTACTTGGTACATCAGAATCACAGTTAACAGTAGTCAACATAGAAGTCATGCAGAAGGGATATATGTTGAGTAGGCAACAACAATTACAGCTAATTAGAACTATCACAAGAGAAGAAGTCAAGCAAGCAATACAGGACATTGATGACAACAAAGCACCAAGATGTGATGGCTATAATTCTTTCTTCTTTAAGAAGACATGGCATATACTGGGTGAGGAGGTTACTGAAGCAGTGATGGATTTCTTTGAAAGTGCTGGAATGTGTAAACCTATTGATTGTACCACCATTACTTTGATCCCTAAAGTAAAGAACCCAAATAGCATAAAGGAGTTTAGACCTATATCTTGTTGTACAGTGCTATATAAGATAATATCAGAGATTCTAACAACAAGACTGCAGGTAGTCATGCCAGACCTTATTGACAATTGTCAAACAGCTTTTGTTCCTGGAAGGTTGATCACAGATAACATCATTATGAGTCATGAATTGATTAAAGGCTATGGGAGGAAGAATGTCTCACCAAGGTGCATGCTAAAGATTGATATGCAAAAAGCCTATGATTCTGTGGAATGGGTATATCTTGAACAGGTGATGAGAATGCTGGGAGTTCCAGAAAAGTTTGTAAAGTGGATAATGGTAAGTATTAGCACAGTCTCTTATTCTGTCATAATTAATGGTAAGCCAACCAAGCCCTTTGAAGCAAGTAAAGGACTTAGACAGGGGTATCCTCTATCACCATTGCTATTTGTGATGGCCATGGAGTACCTATGCAGACTAATGAAGCAATTTAGGGACAATAAGGAATTCAGATTTCACCCAAGTGCTAAAGTCAATCTAGTACAATTGGGATTTGTTGATGACTTATTGCTTTTCTATAAGGGAGACATACAGCCTGTCAAGATCCTGCACAAGCAATTTCAAACTTTCTCTGCAGCATCGGGAGTAATTGCAAATTCAAATAAAAGCTGTATCTATTTTAGAGGAGTGGACAATTGAACACAACGGCATATTATGGAAATGTTAGGATACACTAAAGGAGAACTACCTTTTAGGTACCTTGGTGTTCCTTTGAGTACAAAGAGGCTGACAGCAATGCAATGTGAACCCCTAATTGATAGAATGCTAAGCAGGATACAGTGTTGGACAACAAAGTTTCTATCATATGCAGGTAGAGCAATGCTAATCAAGAGTGTGTTAGTGGCTAATCGGAATTTCTGGGCTCAAATCTTCATACTACCAAAAAAGATCATACAGTTTATATAAACAATATGCAAGAGATTTCTATGGTCGGGCAATGCTGAACCAACTAAGAAGGCATTGATTGCTTGGGATAAATTATGTGCTCCAAAGGTAGCTGGAGGGCCAAATTTCATCAATGTGGAATTGTGGAATAAAGCAGCCATATGCAAGCTTCTATGGAACATTTGCACAAAGAAGGAAAAACTATGGGTTCAATGGATACATGCTTACTATACAAAAGGGAATGCTATATGGAACACTGAGCCAAAGGGTGCATCATGGGTTATCCAAAAGATCTACAAGGCCGAAAGACAGTTTGAAGAGGCTGGTTATTCAGAAGAAGAGGTGACTCGAATAGAAAAGTTCTCTATAAAGCACATATACAAAGCATTGCAAGGGAATTTTCAAAAGGTGTCCTGGTGGAAGATAGTCTGCAATAACAATGGGCTTCGAAAGTGGATATTCATCTTAAGGTTGTTACTACAAGATAGGCTAGCTACCAAAGAAAGGCTAGCAAGATTCGGAATAATAGAAGACACAACATGCTAACTTTGTCAAAGAGAGAATGAAACAATACAACACTTGTTTTTTGAATATGAACTATTAGATGTTGTATGGCAGAAGCTTCTACATTGGCAAGGAATGAAGAGAAGGAAGAAAAAATGGCAGGAAGAAATACAGTGGATAGAGAAGGTGGCCAAAGGGAAGAGTGCAGGAGCAGCAATATGCAGAATGGTGTTAGCTGCAGCAGTCTATCATATCTGGCAAGCAAGAAATATTATCATTTTCCAAAAGAAGAAGAGCACTGCAAATGCTATAGTTAGATCGATCATCCAAGAGATACACAATAGAGCCTAGCAGTTTTCGAAAACTGGATAGCTATTTGATTAATATGAATTGGTATCCAGATTGAGTTTAAGTGTAGAGGCAACAAGAGAACATGAAGTAAGATAGAAATTCTCCTAGTTGGGGATTCATGTCCAGCAGGAGTTCTGTTAGGCAGATAAAATTTTGTAAAGTGTAAATATTTCTACTTGGTATATTAAGTCTTTAATTACCAAAAAAACTCACATTAGGTAGGAATTACTTACCCTCAATAGCTAGGTCGAAATATCCCTTTTTGAAGCTCTAGAATCGCCCAAGTGTGTGAAAAAAGGGAGAAAGTCATGTATTTAAAACAAGCTCACTGCCTCCACCGATTACGCACCTGCGGTCACAGGGCCGCATCTGCGCCACTTCTGCGGACAAAAGTCCGCTTCTGCGGACAGGGTCTCACTTATACGGAGCTTGGGGTGCACATGCGGATCCTGGGCTGCCCCTTCCTTGGCCACTTCTGCGAGGCCTAGCACGCTTCTGCGAGCTCGCACCTGCGGCTGGCCAAGCGCAGGCGCGATTATGACAGAACTGGAAGATTCAGCTGCTCCTCCAAATTTCCAACATGGTCCGAGCCTCGTCCGATTGACACTCGGGGCCCCCGGGGCCCCGCCTAAACATACCAACAAGTTTGGAATCATAAAATGGACTCGCTCGAACTCTCGGAACGCCCGAAACAACATTAAAACTAAGAATCACACCCCTAAACCAATTGAATCAAACTTATGAACTTGGTGTTCTTCAATTTACTTCCAGTGCGCCGAAATGTACTTAAACTACTCGGAATGACACCAAATTTTGTGTGCAAATCTTAAATGACATTATAGAACTATTCCCGGTCTCAGATCTCCATTTGGACCTCGATATCACCAAAACCCGTTCCAAACCAAATTTAAAGAACATCTAAAATCTTCAAAGAACCAACTTTCACTATTAAGCGCCAAAACGCTCCCCGGGTCATCCAAAACCCGATTCGAACATACGCCCAAGTCCGAAATCATCATATGAATCTATTGGAACCTTCAAATCCTGATTCCGAGGTCGTTTACTCAAGATGTTGACCGAAGTCAAACTTAGCCTTTTAAGCCAACTTAAGAAAACAAGTGTTCTGATTTCAATCTGAATCCTTCCGAATCCCGAACTAACTATCCCCGCAACTCATAAATAAGTAAAAGCATGTAAGGGAAGTCTTTCCCAAATGTCGAAGACCCGATTTTCGCCTTAGAAAAAAAAAACGGGGGCGTCGACAGTCATGGTATAATTAAAGACATGCAATTAATAGTACACCCTGCATGCTTGAACCCATAAAAAACTGCATATGCACTCGTCTCCTTGCACATANAAGTTTGGAATCATAAAATGGACTCGCTCGAACTCTCGGAACGCCCGAAACAACATTAAAACTAAGAATCACACCTAAAACCAATTGAATCAAACTTATGAACTTCAGGTTCTTCAATTTACTTCTAATGCGCCGAAACGTACTTAAACTACTCGGAATGACACCAAATTTTGCGTCCAAGTCTTAAATGATATTACAGAACTATTCCCAGTCTCGGAATTCCGTTTGGACCTCGATATCACCAAAACCCACTCCAAACCAAATTTAAAGAACTTTTTAAATCTTCAAAGAACCAACTTTCACTATTAAGCGCCAAAACGCACCCAGGTCATTCAAAACCCGATCCGAACATACGCCCAATTCCAAAATCATCATACGAACCTATTGGAACCATCAAATACCAATTCCGAGGTCGTTTCCTCAAAATGTAACTTAGTCTTACTTAAGGAACCAAGTATTCTGATTTCAATCCGAATCCTTCCAAATCCCAAACTAACCATCCCTGCAAGTCATAAAATAGTAAAAGCACATACGGGAAGTCTTATTTAGGGGAACAGGGTTCTAGAAAGTAAAAAGACCGGTCGGGTCGTTACATTTTCCACCTCTTAAACAGACGTTCGTCTTCGAACGGGTTTAGATTTATACCTGTAGTGCTGAATAAGTGTGGATATTTGCTCCGCATGTCCTCCTCGGACTCCCAGGTCGCCTCCTCAACTGGTTGGCCCCTCCACTGAACCTTTATCGCGAAAATCCTCTTGGATCTCAACTGGCAATCCTGTCTAGCAATAACGGCAACTGGCTCCTCCTCATAACCCAGGCTCTCATCTAACTGAATAGATGTCACGACCCAAACCGATGGGCCACAACGGGCACCCGGTACCTCACTCAGCAGAGTACCTACGTAATGTATCTTTTGTATCATACTATCATAGGTAAATGAGCCAGAGAGGCTATCGTGAGATAGGTAGAATAAAACCGGGGAATATACTCGACTTAAAATGGCCCAGCCTGATATAAAAACTTACATACGTGACATACGGGCCTATAAGGCCAACATGATCATTTGTAAACTCAAAACATAGGCCAAAAAGGCCATACAAGTATCCGTATACATGACACAAGCCTCTAAGAGTACATAAGTATCACAAAGGTCGGGACTGGGCCCCACCACACCAATCAATACATGTCCTAATTTTACTGACTAAATAAGAAACTCCGGAGCAAATGGGGCGCACCAACACCTTCCGCTGAGCTGATAGCCTACTTGGAGGACTCTTAACCTGTCTATCGGAACCTGCGGGCATAAAACGCAGCATCCCCAAGCAAAAGAGACGTCAGTACAAATAATGTACTGAGTATGTAAGAAATGAAAATCAGTAAACAATAGACATGAGAGAAACATGGAGCAAAAGACTCAACATGTATATCTGAATAGCTCTGTGAATCATTTAATATTACAATTTCATGCATATGCGTATAAATGTCATGCTATGCATTGGTATATGCGTTCATAACATTATCAAGACTCTGAGGGCATCCCATCATATCATCTCGGCCACTGTGGGAAAATCATCAACGTATACCAGCTGATCAGGTGGTGGTGCGTATAACGCCGTAAACTTTTCCCATATCCCATATACATATATACGCGTATATAACGCCATCTGGTCGTGGGTCAATGTAAATGAATGTAATGCATGAGAAGTAAATCAATAAAATCTTTTGGAATGTCATAAGACCATTATACCTTTGATTAATATCATGAAGTAAACTTTATCAACTTACGTATCTTCTGAGACCCATGAACAGATGATAGAATAATATGACACATGGGGAATCAAGAACATAAGCATCTCTAGTATTTGTATGAATAGAGTCATTTATGGAAGTTGTGCATTTACTCGTTTTATTTGTATCGTATAGATTATGCCAAAAGGAAAGAAGGGATAGCCTTAGCATACCTGAGCCGGTTCTCCGGACAATCCCTCTAACACACGACAATCGTGACAAAACACGTGACGGCAAGATCGGAGTAGGAAAAATCCGTATGATATTCTTGAGAAAGATTGCATCTTACTCCCTTATAATTGCAATCACGTTGCTTTGAATTGTTGAAGATCTTATCTTGCATATGTGACTTACGTTCGTCACTTATGTTTGTAACATACAAACATTTATGTTTGAATGCATATAAGAATGGATATTTGACTTGTGTTTCTTAAGGATGGACATGACTCACATTATATGCGTCTTTCCTTTATTAAAATGGAAATGACTCATATTGTTAAGACTTGCCACATAACATAGTGACTTATGAGTCACAATTCTTGAATTGGTTTGCTGCCACGTGAGGATCTTATACAATAATTAACCACCAATCATCTTAATTAATTGTTAATCTCCCACTAAAATCAATAATTACCCGATTATCCACATAATTAAGAATTATCTCAAATTACTTAAAATACTACTCACTTTTAACATACCTTATACACCCTACTATCATGGCCATGCGGTACCTTGTATGGTACTAGTCCATAAATATCGGGTATTTTAGCTCGGACTGTATTTTATCCCAAAATATTAAACTTGGACGAAACTCATTTTCGTCGATTTGCTTACCCTCTCACCTTCACGAATTTACTCATCACCTGTTTGAAAAAGCACAATGCTTATAATCTCTGTCACACCTCCTTTTTACCTACACCCCAGAAGGGTATAAGGGAGTTTTTCCCAACTTAAAGTGACAATCGAAACGGGATCATTTTAGTAAACAATTCAAAGTCGCCACTTAGGATAATTCTATGGTGTCCCAAGTCACCGGTTCAAATCCCGAATCGAGAAAAAGATTGACTCTGTATTACAGTTCGCGAACACAGAAATCCGGGTAAGAAATTTTTCTTAACCTGGGAGAAGGTGTTAGGCATTCCCGAGTTCCGCGGTTCTAGCACGGTCGCTCAACTGTTATTATTGGCCTAATTATCTGATTTTAGAACATTTTTAAACCTATGTGCATTTTCACTTTATAACCGCTTTTATTCATTTTAAGGAAGATTTTAACGTCGTCTAAAACATGTCTTTGGACTGCGCCACATGAAATGCACCCGCAATCCGAAATATATTTTATTCAACGTTATTAAGATTTGGATTTGGGTCACACAAAGTGCACACCCGAGTTTAGGAAAAGTAATTTTTTAAAATTGCGCGCCTAAAGCAACTACGCATTGTTAACTTTGCGAGGGCCATGGAAATTCGCTAATGGCACACCTCGATTTCTAAGAATTTGAAATTAATTAAACGAGGGCCATGCATTTGAGATTTTATTTGGCACGGCACACCTCGATTCCAATTTTAAAGGAAACTTCCCAATATACTTGATGACCTGATTAATTACTTACAAAGGCTGTGAGGATTTCTAATTTTATCCTAAAGCCAGATGCTTAAACTCGAATGGGGATCCAGGTGTGGGCTTGAAAAATAATCGAGCTATTCCAGAGACGAATTGGGCCAGCAGCTGCCTTTAATTAATATAGCTGGTACGAGAAAAAACGCAGGCCTAAGCATGATGAACGGATACAAAGCCTTGCTCGCAAAATGACTTCAGACTTGGGCCTGGGATGAGCCCAAGTTTAACGTGAGAGCAAACTCGACTTCGAGTCTGATTGAAACCCAAACAACTCGAGTGGACAAACTAGGCTCCGAATGGCCATTAAAAAATCACAACCCAGAAATAAATTACTGGGTTTCAGCATCATGAACAACAGACCATTAATTACTCGAAATAACCAATCACCTAAGATATAAGCACCATTCAATTGAATTTTCCAAGTTGTTGTTATAATTTCCACACACAAGCAATTTACTCAATAATTTGCACACTAGCATGATTCCCAAATTCAGCATTCATGTATTAACATATGTTTCTCTATATCCCATTTCCCCACATTAAATCCTCATTCCAAATGTCTTCGAATCAACAATTAATTTGCAAAGCAACAAGAGGTCTAATATAACATACCCTATGCTAACATGCTCAGTACAGAACTTAGCTAATGGTCCAAGTGACAGATTATCATCAAGTTCCCTTTTTAACAGTCCAAAATGAGCTACAACAACGAGAAATAAAAACTAGCTCCATACCAAATACAAACTAACAACAACTCTTATAATGAACATGTAGTGCATCAATTAAGTTCAAAACCATATTGTTTATAAAGAATGAAGCTAAGCTAATGAATCCGAGCATGTTGAGGCCATGTTTTAAACTCCAGATTTCATTTCAACTTCAAGCCAAACCTCATGTGAGGTGAATTCAGAAAAATGTACCTGGGAATAAGGAGAAATCAGAAGAAGTGAGGAAGTAGTAATCAACAGCAGCAAAACCAGTTTTGACCCTCAGCAATGGAACAGTAAACCCAAAAACCAAATAGCTTCAAACCAGCTTTTCAAAACCCAAAAATCAAGCCATTTTCAACCAAGCGCAGAATCTAGACTTTCAGGGGATTCTATCTAGTGAAGAGGATCAGAAATTCAACTTTAAACAGAGTTTTTGAGCAATTTTCACCAGAAAAATGCAGGGAAATCAGTGTTATCAAAGTATTCCCGCCGTCTCAGTTTTTTCAGCTTTTTTATCTCTTCAAGATCTGACTTGAATATCAAGTAATGGTGCCTTTATAGGCAAGCTATTAGGGCAGCCTAAAAGAAATCAGATTTGCACTTCTACTCTTTTGATATTTTCATTTCAGCTCAAAATACCCCTAATTCAAAAATCATGCTTTCAAATTAACCCCCACCCCAGCTTCCTAGAAGCTTCCCTAGTTTGTTACTGAAATATTCCCTACGTCAATTACCCAGAATACCCTTTAAACCTTGTTATTTACCCCTGAAACCAGACCAGGTGGGTCAAAATTGACCCAATTCAGAGCCTCATAGGTCTGTAATTCCCAATTAAATTCTTTTAGAGCCCAATTCATAATTGAAGGCTCAGAAACCTTACAATTCCATTTACTGAGTCCCAAGGATTCGAGCAATTTTGGACTCAAAGTAGAAACAGAACTCTGAAACACAATAACTCAAAAACAGAAACGAATACTAATTAAACAAATTCTAAGGCTAAACATGCAGAACTGACGATTTGAAAGAAATGAAAGAAAAGGAAGCACAAAATCAACAACAGAAATAACGGACAGAAAAGAAAAAGATGAGAAGGGAACCAAACTAAATATCAAAAATAAAGAGAAGAACGATACCTAAAACAAACTCGATCCAGCAAACAAGGAAGAAAAAAGAACTTCAAATCTTCAAGTCTTTGGCCGATTTTGATATTAATCGTGTGTTCTTATCAAGAACACACGAATAAAATCAAAATAAGCCTAAATCTTCAAGAGATCTCGACTCAGGGGCTTTGGGGATTTTAGGGTTCAGCTCTTTGAATCGAGATTCGAACAGCTCTGGTGATATTTGAAGGGAGCGAAGTGGGGATTTGGAAAGAGGGGAGTGAGGTGGTTCTGTGGTGTTATTTTGAGGGTGAAAGGAGGTGGCGCCACCGGGCTTGGGGGTGGTGAGAATTAGGGCGGGTATTAGGGTTTGGGGGGTTGGTCTCTGAAGAGACGAGGTGAGGAAGACGAGTTTGGGGGGGTAGGCTCATTAGGACAGTTATATATGGGTTGGGTAATCAGTTCCGGTCCGTGGGATTTAATTGATCCAACGGCTAAGATGAGAGGGGGTGAAAACGGGATCGTTTGGCTAAGTGGGGGAGACCGGACCGGGTCAGGGAACAGATTATGGGCTGGACTGGGGCGGGTTCAAGGGTGTTTGGTTTGTGCTTGGAGATTGGGAATAAAATAAGGCCCAAAAAATCTGATTCAAAACCCTTTTGTTTTCTTTTCTTTTCATTTCCTATTTCTTCAAAATTCCTTTTCTTCTCTTTTTTTTTTCAAAATTAAGTTAAAAATCTAAGTTAAATCCTAAAACTAAATTAGCCTATCAAAACACTAATTAAACCTAAATAATAATTATCACAATTAATTAAGATCCAAATTGAAGGAAAAACCACCAAAATTCAGAAATTAAAATTAAAAAGTAAACTATTTTTGTGATTTTTTCTATTTTATAAAATGACTAATTTGCTAATTAATCCTAAAATGTAGAATTAAATCCTAAATGCCAATGCACCACAGTTTTATATTTTTTCAAAATTAAATAAAATAAACATGCACAGACAAATGCCAACAATTAACAAAAATGCTACAAAAATCTATGAAATTGCAAACAATGGAAAAAATTAATTTGTTTTGAATTTATGGGAATAGTTCATATAGGGCAAAAATCACGTGCTCACAGCTGCCCCTCTTTGCTCGGAAACACGAAGAGTTTTCGTGCAAAGATAAAGTGAGCGGATACGAGCAATTTTTGCCCGTGTGAATACTCCGTGGGAAGCGTTTTGGAAAGCTTTGACCGCACCCTACTTCCGAGGTTGCCTACATATCCTTGGCTATAAAGGAATCAGGTCAGTGTAGTTCGGGAAGTTTTGGTAGCTGGGACTACCATGAAGTTGTGATTTCACTGTTGTTGCTGCTGCTGCTGCTGCTTACTGAACTCCTTATTACACCATGTCAAAATAAAAAGAAGCTAGACTAAACTATGATCTATGCATTACAAAAATCCTATCTATATCCTCAAACTTGATCTTGCGATTCTTGTTGCCTTGTTGACTTGCATTCCCCAGGTGAAGTTCCCTTGTTGCTGACTTGAATTGTAATCTGAGATGCTTTCCCTTTTCTTCAGGTGGACGCCTGATTGCTGAGCTCGAATTATAATTTGAGATGCTTTCCTTTTCTCCAGGTGGACGCCTGATTACCGAAACTTAAATTGTTTCCTTTCCTTAAAACTGGTGTTGTTCTCCCTTGCTCTCCAGGTAATCGCCTGATTGCTAAAACTTTAGCTGTATTCCCCTGCTTTCCAGGTGGGTGCCTGATTGCTGAACTTGAACTGTATTCCCGTGCTCTCCAGGTGGGCGCCTGATTGCTGAACTTGAACTGTATTCCCGTGCTCTCCAGGTGGGCGCCTGATTGCCAAAACTTGAACTGTATTCCCGTGCTCTCCAGGTGGGCGCCTGATTGCCAAAACTTGAACTGTATTCCCGTGCTCTCCAGGTGGGCGCCTGATTGCCAAAACTTGAACTGTATTCCCGTGCTCTCCAGGTGGGCGCCTGATTGCCAAAACTTGAACTGTATTCCCGTGCTCTCCAGGTGGGTGCCTGATTTCAACAAAATAGACAAAACAAAGAAAATTTTCTGCCCCAGTTTGGTAGCTGGGCACATATGTGAGTGTAAAACTGAATCATGTTACCAAATATCAATAAGAATTTGAAAGCTAAACCCCAATGACAGTTTTAAAGCTAAACTATATCTTCTAAAGGTATGACTTCCGCTAAATCTTGTTATCTAATGAAAATCTTTAAAGCTAGGTCTCATTATTCAGGATGGTCCTGAAAACTCCTACTTGAATTCTATCTCAAACATGCAAACTTTGGGACCAACTTATATTCCTTTGGGGTACATTTATACTAGATTTTGCTACTCATGATTGTTTTGAACTTTACGGTCAAACCTGTTTGATGCTTGTTTTTCCCCTACGGGGGGTTTCTCCGAAACAAACAAAATTTTCGGCCCCTGTTTCAATCAAAGAAAAATCTTGTCAGTTTAAAATGTGGTGGTTAGTTTGTGGCATTCTTGCTGAAGGTGGCCTCTCCGCTGCCGTGTTTTGCTTTGCTTGGTTTTTCCGAACTGGCCAAGAACTGCTTGACTTTCTGACTGACCTTCACCCACATGACCTTGGATGACCCGAGTATTCTATACCCAAACCGTTGTGTTACATCTCTGACCCATCTATCTGAACCTCTGCATCTCCCATGAAATTACTAAACCATTCCACCGATGAAACTTTCGCTGACCCTTTGTATCCCATTTCGTATCATACTATCTTTAGCAATGCCTTGACCGCCCTGTGCTTTGTGCAACTTTGGAAGTTGGTAGTGAGCTTTGAAATCCTTTCTTATTGCTTTAACGGAACTGATATTGGACACACTTTAGAGAAATAAACCCAAAAGAAATGAAATGCAATGACTTTTGAGAGTTAGGGATAAGAAAAATCCAAAACTGGAGGACTGTCTGAAGGGGAAAAAGAAAAGAGACTCATCTAAGTGGAGCAGCTGGCACCAATGATCATTACATGCATTTCGGATTAATCGGCCCAGTCTATCCAACCAATCAGCTTTCAGTTATCGTACTTTATGCCCCGAGATCTTCAAAACCCAATTTCTTCACCAAAACCTTGTCCTTGTTTGGCCTGCGCTGCCCCGAAGAGTTTTCACCAACAGACCTCTCTCATTTGTTCATCTCTCAACTCACTTTTGCCTTAAGGTGCCCGTGAAGGTTTTCACCAATAAGGCTCTCTTATTTTTTATTTCTCTCAACTTTCATCGCCTTACGGTGCCCGTGAGGGTTTTCACCAATAAGACTCTCTCATTTTCATTTTCTTGCGTAGATCGGAGTGTTGCCCCTGACATGAATCACCTCTACTTTCTCGACTTGGAATCCCTTGAAGACTGATTGGAAGGTCTTTCTTTGGACCGTTATGTGGGTTTTTGGATAGGGTTAGAAAGAAAGAGTATCAAAAGGCTCAAAATAAATCAACTGGGTTCAGAATTACAACTTTCGGAATCAAATTTCCAACAACAAACACAACTTCTGCCCCAGTTTCTTTGCTTGGGGACTTTTGGATTTTTACTTTGATGGGACCGAACCGTGAGGCTGCCTACATATCTTTAAAAGGAATCAGGTTGAACGTAGTTCATGACATAGAAATTGTTTTGTTGTCGTGATTTTCTCTTTTCTCTTTCTTTTTTTTTCTTCTTTTCTTCTTTCTTTTCTCTTTTGTTGTTTTGTTGTTTTTCCTTTCATTTTTCTTTTCTACTCTTTTTCTTTTCTTTTTTTTCAATTTTTATTTTTCTTTTCTCTCTTTTCCTTTACTTATCTTTCGCGCTTGCGTTTCTGATCTTTGCTACTGATTCCAAAGGAGGGGTATGAAAGGAAATAAATAAGACTCAAAGGGGGTAACAAAGGATAAAGTGTTTAGATAGCAGAACAAAATGCTTTCGTCATTCCAATCCTTATAACATGCCAAGTACAAACAAACACAATTTAACCAAAGAAATCATACATAATATCTTTTGACCGCATCAGAATTGATAGCCATGTGTACACACTTGCCTTCTATGTCTGTTAAATACAAAGCACCATTGGACAACATTCTCATTACCACGAACGGCCCCTGCCGATTTGGGGCGAACTTTCCTTTTGCTTCAGCCTGATATGGAAGGATACGTTTCAATACTTGTTGACCCCCTTCAAACTTCCGTGGACGCACCTTCTTGTTATATGCTCTTGCCATTCTCTGTTGATACAACTGGCCATGACATACTGCTGCCAATCTTTTCTCATCAATCAAACTCAATTGCTCCAGGCGGGTTTTGACCCACTCATCATCATCAATTTCGGCTTCAGCGACAATCCGAAGGGATGGGATTTCAACTTTTCAGAATTAGCTTGGCTTTTAAGACTGGGCCGAAGATTCCTCATGCATGTCATGTCATTGAAACTAGCATAAAAAGAACTGTACAAGGAAGAAAAGAAAAACAAAAATAAAACTATCGGGAATGATGAAAAAGGGAAATTGCATTTCATTGAAATCAAAAGATAATAAGGTTTATACATCCAAACGGACAGAACATAGAATCTGAATTACAACCCTGGAATAATCCAGATAAACTGCAAGAAAATCAAAGCAAACTACCAAAACTCCTTCCGGGTAGGGAGAGGAGTAGCTTCCCAATTGTCAATCTTTGCACTTGGCCCGACAAATTGCACATCCGCCTTGCTAGAACCCTCTCCAACTTCCACCATGTTCACATCGTCGAACAACTTCTCGAACCTTTCAATCAACTCTTTATCAAGATCAACCACAGAACTAGGAACTGTTGTTATTGGGCGCTTCCTGGCGCCTGGCTTGATAATGACGGGATCTGTGCAGGAACCCTCCACAATCACGACAGGCTTGTTCGCCACTCCTGGCACAACCACTTTTGCCCTTTCTTGTTTCGTTGCAACCTCACTTGAGGACCCCTTCTTGACTACCGCAGATGGTTCACTGTTTTTCCCGCTCGACCTGATCACTGATTTCTCACTTGTTGACTTTTCAACCGGCCTGGCCTCGCTAGACCGAATCATCATGACGGTCCGTGAAGGCTTCTTGGGTTCTCCTCCTTTATGCACTAGCTCGATCATGTTGTCTCTTGATGGGCTGGCAGCGGGTTCTGGTTGATGTTGGGTGCCTCCGGAGCTTGGACTTCAATCTGATTTGTATCAATGAGCTCTTGGATAGCATTTTTCAATTGCCAGGATTTCTCCGTGTCGTGCCCCGGAGCACCAGAACAATATTCGCAACTTACAGAATAATCAAGATTTCTCGGGGGAGGATTTGGCAACTTTGACTCGATCGGCCTCAGCATATCCAATTGTCTCAGCCTGTGGAACAAAATAGTATAGGACTCTCCCAATGGAGTGAAGGTTTTCTTCTTCTGCAACCTCTCGTTCTTAAATGCTTGATTAGGCTGGAAATCTGGTCTAGGAGGGTTTCGGTCGGCTCGTGGGGGTGGGTAGGCATTTTGTGGAGCTGGGTAGGTATTTTATGGGGCTGGCGCACGCCATTGTGCGTGGGCCGGAGGTTGAGTGTATGTTTGGGCGTGGTGGACAGAAAAATCGGGGTTTGGTGGTGGGTAGTAGTGTTGGGGTGGATTATATGGGGTATGGGGTAGGTTTGGTGGTGGGGTCGAGGCTGATTATAGTGGTGAGTAGAGCCCCTGGGTCCGAACCAAGCTCCCGAATCAATCGTTGCCACGTCCTCTTTCTTTTTCTTTCCAATTACTCCCCCAGGTCCACTCTAAATGGCCTGGGTGGTTGCCTTAATAGCCGAATAGCTCATGATTTTGTTTGACTTAAGTCCTTCTTCTACCATACTGCCCATCTTCACCACTTCATTGAAGGACTTGCCTATAGTTGATACCAGATGACCGTAATAAGTAGGTTCTAAGGCCTGCAGAAAATAATCCACCATTTCACTCTTTCATTGGAGGGTCAACCCTTGCTGCCTGTTCTCTCCACCGAAAACCATACTCCCTAAAGCTTTCATTGTGCTTTTTCTCAATCTTTGTCAAAGACAGACGATCCGAAATAATCTCAAGATTGTACTGGAAGTGGCAAGCGAATGCTTGGGCTAGATCATCCCATGTATACCATTTTCCGTGATCCTGCCGAGTGTACCACTCCAGCGCCGAGCCATTCAGACTCTGACTGAAATACGCCATTAGCAACTCGTCTTTCCCGCCAGCTCCCCTCATTTTGCTACAGAAACCTCTCAAATGCGCCACTGGATCACCGTGACCATCATACAAATCAAACTTGGGCATTTTAAACCCCGCCGGCAATTGAACATCTGGAAATAAACATAGGTCTTTGTAAGCCACGCTTACCTGACCTCCCAACCCCCGCATGTCTCTGAATCACTATTCTAGGCTTTTAACTTTCCTGAACATCTCATCCTGTTCGGGATTTTTAGATGGTTTCTCAGTTTCCACAGGGAGATCAAAACGAGGAGTGTAGGAATAGGGTTCTGGAGTTTTGAAAGTGGGCTCCAGAGGGGTAATATTGGTTGTCATGGGCTTGGAACAAGGGCTCGCTGGAGGATCTGTGGAGTGTAGCGGGTGGGGGTGCCACGAAGACAGGAGTGGCTGGTGGAGGAGGGTATGGAACTGGTTCGGGTGGTGGAGCTGGTGGTGTCTGGGAGGTGGTGCTCTGGTAGTGCTGGTAAATGGGGAAGCTCGGGGATGAATCGGTAGCAGGAGGTTCCTGAGACTGAGCCAACGGCGGGATGAAAGCAGGGTTGGTGGGGTATGCTGGTGGTGGTTGCCCTTTTGCCCAGGCCTGATACATTTTGGCCATCTGTTGTTTCAGCTTATACATCTCTTCTTTCATCAAATTAACATCCGACCCTTCCACCTCTCTCGAAGGATCGATAACACTCGCATCAAGTTCTTGATTAGCCATGATCAACTTGTTTTTGGACCGGGTGTTGTATGGGTGAGTTGCCAGAATGCCAAACAAACTAACCACCTTCCTGTACTGATTCTTCAACAACAAACTTGTTAGTGACTAGAGCTTAATAGGTAGGCAACCGCACATTTGGGGAATGAATGCACCTAAGCAGTTAACCGTTTCTATTATGTATTTGATCGGTTGCTTGCGTCATCCCGGCTTTTCCTTATTTTCATTTGCAACTTCTCTTTTTCTCTCTTTTTTTCTTTTTCATTCTTGCCTTTCTTTGCTTGATTTCTCTTTGTTTTCATTTCTCTCTCTTGTTTTGCCATTGTTCCCTTCTCACGGATTCTTATTTTCTTTCTCTTTTTCTTTTCTTTTTTCTCTCTTGTTTTTCCTCTCTCTTTTTTTCTTTCCTTTTTCTTCTTTTTCTTTTGGTTATGATCGAATCCTATGGAGATTGCCTACGTATCATGACCCAGCATGAATCGGACCAAGCGTAGTTCTGGGGGATAAATGTAAAAATAAATAATAAAATATTTTGGGATTTTCAAATTTTTCATAAAAATAAAATATTTCGATTACAACGACTCATCCTACCGAATTTTAACTATATAAACCAACAGACTCGGAAAAGGAAACTAACAGACTCCAACAGAAAGAAAAATACAGACTCGACTAAAGATCATGACTACATCAATGCCTCAGATGCTCCTGGGGCCCGTGGGACATCATTCGGTCTCGCCATGGGCCTATGCGCGAGATCCCCTTGCAACCGCTCCAAATCACTCATTATCTGGCGGACAAACGTCATCACTACAGTGAAGAAAGTGGTACATGTCATGTCCTCGCACGCTTGGCATTTCACAACAATGTAGTCAGCAATGGCTCTGATCCTCTCTCGGATTCTACCCTTTTCCTGAAGCAAACGCCCGACCTGCTGATTCCGGGCTTCCAACACCTGAGTGTCGTGATGGTTTTGGCTTTGCAACTGTTGTATTTCTTCCTCCATCTGAGCCATCAAATCATAACAGTGTTCCCTATCAGCTTTAAAGTCTTTGGCCTACTTGGCCGCCTCATTCTCAAGGGTAGTTACTTTTCTCTTCAGATTGGTGATTGTCCCTTCATAATTCCTTTTTATTTGTTGCACAAACCGTGCCCGCCCTTCTGCATTTTTGCCAATTGAGCCCGGACTTTCGCTAGATTGGCCTCAGACTTTTCTAGGTTATCTTGACACTCAAGGGCTTTCTTTCTCAGACCATTGATAAGCCTTTCATCCGCTCGGCTTCTTTCCGGGTTTCTAGCAGCTATTCTCATCTTCTGGATTTGTTCTTTGAGGGCCTCGTTTTCCTGAGTTAGCTTTTTCTTTTCACCTTCATCTGCGGCCGCCTGGATATTGTTGCCGAACTTGAGGTTCCTGATTTATCCTTCTAACTTACTTATTTTAGCCTTATAGCTTTCTTCTTTTGCTAACCAGCCCCACTGCTCTTGCGAGTCGTTGGTGAATTGTTGGACATGAGCTCTCTTAGCAGGTCTCTCAGGAATCTAAAACCTTTTGCCGAACCAAATAACGTACTTGGGGTCTACCTCACCTTTGGCTAAATCCCGAACCATGGTCTTAGGTTCCAGAAATCTGCATTTATTCCACACCTGGCGAACCCTTCCTTCCGGAAATGCGGCCTTTGGGCCCAATTCTATGACATGTTTACTCAAATCCTTGTCGTGGGGAATGGTTTGAAGTCTGCCCAGTTGACGCAACACCTTGTGAGGAGCATACGGCTGGATGCTCCGGATGCCCATAAGGAGAAGGTACCACACTTCAGTTGACATGTATACTGCTTCGGTGACAGGAAGCCATCCGAACGCCCACTCAATTTTATCAGCAGTCAAAGAACTCAAGAGTGTAAACCAAGCCTCAGTACCCTCAGGAAAGGCAATACCCATCACTCGACTTTCAAATTCTTCGATGCATTTCATACCGGTCATACCGTGGTTCATATACCCAACCCGGTGGCAGAGATGCTCCTGTATCCACAATTGTAGTAGTAAGTTGCAGCCTTGGAAGAACTTTTCCCCTTCCCGACAAATGGTCAAAGCTCGGTAAATCTCAGATAGAATCAAGGGAACCAAGGTACCATTAGCTCTCTTAATTGCAACATCAACCATTCCCACGAGGCCCAGTTCTATGTTGCCGTCGTCTCGTGAACAGATTACAGTACCCAAGAATGCTACTATAAAAACTAAACCTCGCATTGAGTCCCACTTATCTTTATTCCCGGCATGAGTCAAACCAGTGTTCGGTGCTTCGAAGCCTTTGGGGTTACTATAGCGATGATACAAGAACTGGAAAGTGCAATACCCTTCATACAAACTCCCATCCAAAACGTCCCGGCTAATACTCAACATGTCGAGAAATTTGTGTGGAGATACTGGTCTTGGTGACACAGGGTAAAGACTTCTAAGGTTTCCACTAAGGCCGGCGTAACCGGCAATTTCCTCTAGCGTGGGTGTGAGCTCGAAGTCAGAAAAGCGGAACACATTGCGAGTCGGATCCCAAAAAGGTATCAGGGCTTCAATCACGTCCAATCTTGGCTTGATGTTCAAAAGTCCGGTAAGGCCACCCAAAACTTTGACCACAGTTTCTCTATTGTCTTTCCCTAAATCATTCCACCACATGTAGAGCTGTAAAGGGATCTCCTTAAGAGCTGAAAAGGGTTCATTTTCATCTGTGCTCATCCTGCACATTTATTAGGGTGATTTTAATTAGGAGAAAAATCAAGACCCATTTTGACTCAAAAAGTTATCACTATTTTCAAAATTTCATAAAAATATCCGGCTTTGCCAATATGGCCTTTCAGCACTTCGAGGAAGAAGATTTTAAGGCTGTATTCGCTAACCGGCCAAAACCTTGAAAAATGACCAAAGGCGGCTGTTCTTGCAATAACAGCCCTCCGGCGCCCTTTTGGGGACATTCGGCTATTTTTGACAAGAATGGCATAACCTTACTTATTTACAATAAAATTTTTATTCTTTTTGGGCTATTTTTGCAAAATAGGAAGTTGGACCCGATGGGGGCTGCCTACGTATCCCACATCCGGTGAGAATCAAACTGGCGTAGTTCAGGCAGATTTGACGAAAATAAAAACCAACTAATTTTCAAAAAGGAAAACAGAAAATTTTTGTCAGAATTTCGGCAGAGTTTCAGTATATTTTGGACACTGATTTTTCAAAACAAGTAATTATCTCTCTGAGCCCTCACATTAATTTTTCTTTTCCAACTCTCCTTTAATCATTCATAAGCCGGTCAACATGCAAATCCGAAGCAAATAAATGCACAAGTAGCAAGTAGGATGCATCAGGATGGTCTTTTCATTTCGGGTACACCTGTCCTGGACAGACCCAACCCCTATGTTGAGTCTCCAAAGTCAAATGCACGTGATGCAAACAAGCGTTCCTACTAGGGATCCGGCATGAGGCTTTGTTATACTAGGTTTAAAACCTGGGTTTATTGTTCTAGACCTGGCTTACCCGAGCGGACAGCTCGAGCCGGGGGGCAGCATATCGGGAATACAGAAGCTTCACCGGCTTTGCAACTTGTCCGAACCTCTTTCTAAAATGGGATAAGACTCTAGACAGAAGAGAAGTCACACGAAGTGCACGCTTCTCCATGATTTAGAAGACTCACAGAGAGGAAGGGTTTCGTAGCAGTTTATATACAGTTCACAGAATATCAAAGCGGTAAAAGCAACACTTAGTACATTAGGCCCAAACATGTAACAAAATCAGATAATAAATAAAGCCAAATATAACAATTTATCTAAGCTCGAATTCTCAACCCTGAACCAGAAGTTCTGGATTCTTGTCCCCAGCAGAGTCGCCAGAGCTGTCACACCTCCTTTTTACCTACACCCCGGAAGGGTATAAGGGAGTTTTTTCCAACTTAAAGTGACAATCGAAACGAGATCATTTTAGTAAACAATTCAGAGTCGCCACTTGGGATAATTCCATGGTGTCCCAAGTCACCGGTTCAAATCCCGAATCGAGGAAAAGATTGACTCTGTATTACAGTCCGCGAACACAGAAATCCGGGTAAGGAATTCTGTTAACCCGGGAGAAGGGTTAGGCATTCCCGAGTTCCGTGGTTTTAGCACGGTCGCTCAACTGTTATTATTGTCCTAATTATCTGATTTTAGAACATTTTTAAACCTATGTGCATTTTAACTTTATAACCGCTTTTATTCGTTTTAAGGAAGATTTTAACGTCGTCTAAAACATGTCTTTGGACCGTGCCACATGAAATGCACCCGCAATCCGAAACACATTTTATTCAACATTATTAAGATTTGGATTTGGGTCACATGAAATACACACCCGAGTTTAGGAAAAGTAATTTTTTAAAATTGCGCGCCTAAAGCAACTACGCATTGTTAACTTTGTGAGGGCCATGGAAATTCGCTAATGGCACACCTCGATTTCTAAGGATTTGAAATTAATTAAACGAGGGCCATGTATTTGAGATTTTATTTGGCACGGCACACCTCGATTCCAATTTTTAAAGGAAACTTCCCAATATACTTGATGACCTGATTAATTACTTATAAAGGCTGTGAGGATTTCTAATTTTATCCTAAAGCGAGATGCTTAAACTCTAATGGGGATCCAGGTGTGGGCTTGTAAAATAATCGAGCTATTCCAGAGACGAATTGGGCCAGCAGCTGCCTTTAATTAATATAGCTGGTACGAGAAAAAACGCAGGCCTAAGCATAATGAACGGATACAAAGCCTTGCTCGCAAAATGACTTCAGACTTGGGCCTGGGATGAGCCCAAGTTTAACGTGAGAGCAAACTCGACTTCGAGTCTGATTGAAACCCAAACAACTCGAGTGGAGAAACTAGGCTTCGAATGGACATTAAAAAATCACAACCCAGAAATAAATTACTGGGTTTCAGCATCATGAACAACAGACCATTAATTACTCGAAATAACCAATCACCTAAGATATAAGCACCATTCAATTGAATTTTCCAAGTTGTTGTTATAATTTCCACACACAAGCAATTTACTCAATAATTTGCACACTAGCATGATTCCCAAATTCAGCATTCATGTATTAACATATGTTTCTCTATATCCCATTTCCCCACCTTAAATCCTCATTCCAAATGTCTTCGAATCAACAATTAATTTGCAAAGCAGCAAGAGGTCTAATATAACATACCCTATGCTAACATGCTCAGTACAGAACTTAGCTAATGGTCCAAGTGACAGATTATCATCAAGTTCCCTTTTTAACAGTCCAAAATGAGCTACAACAACAAGAAATAAAAACTAGCTCCATACCAAATACAAACTAACAACAACTCTTAAAATGAACATGTAGTGCATCAATTAAGTTCAAAACCATATTGTTTATAAAGAATGAAGCTAAGCTAATGAATCCGAGCATGTTGAGGCCATGTTTTAAACTCCAGATTTTATTTCAACTTCAAGCCAAACCTCATGTGAGGTGAATTCAGAAAAATGTACCTGGGAATAAGGAGAAATCAGAAGAAGTGAGGAAGTAGTAATCAACAGCAGCAAAACCAGTTTTGACCCTCAGCAATGGAACAGTAAACCCAGAAACCAAACAGCTTCAAACCAGCTTTTCAAAACCCAAAAATCAAGCCATTTTCAACCAAGCGCAGAATCTAGACTTTCAGGGGATTCTATCTAGTGAAGAGGATCAGAAATTCAACTTTAAACAGAGTTTTTGAGCAATTTTCACCAGAAAAATGCAGGGAAATCAGTGTTATCAAAGTATTCCCGCCGTCTCAATTTTTTCATCTTTTTTATCTCTTCAAGATCTGACTTGAATATCAAGTAATGGTGCCTTTATAGGCAAGCTATTAGGGCAGCCTAAAAGAAATCAGATTTGCACTTCTACCCTTTTGATATTTTCATTTCAGCTCAAAATACCCCTAATTCAAAAATCAAGCTTTCAAATTAACCCCCACCCCAGCTTCCTAGAAGCTTCCCTAGTTTGTTACTGAAATATTCCCTACGTCAATTACCCAGAATAACCCTTTAAACCTTGTTATTTACCCCTGAAACCAGACCAGGTGGGTCAAAATTGACCCAATTCAGAGCCTCATAGGTCTTTAATTCTCAATTAATTCCCCTCTTGGGCTTTTGATTCTTTCAGAGCCCGATTCATAATTGAAGGCTCAGAAACCTTACAATTCCATTTACAGAGTCCCAAGGATTCGTGCAATTTTGGGCTCAAAGTAGAAACAGAACTCTGAAACTCAATAACTCAAAAATAGAAACGAATACTAATTAAACAAATTCTAAGACTAAACATGCAGAACTGACGATTTGAAAGAAATGAAAGAAAAGGAAGCACAAAATCAAAAGCAGAAATAACGGACAGAAAAGAAAAAGATAAGAAGGGAACCAAACTAAATATCAAAAATAAAGAGAAGAACGATACCTAAAAACAAACTTGATCCAGCAAACAAGGAAGAAAAAAAAACTTCAAATCTTCAAGTCTTTGGCCGATTTTGATATTAATCGTGTGTTCTTATCAAGAACACACGAATAAAATCGAAATAAGCCTAAATCTTCAAGAGATCTTGACTCAGGGGCTTTGGGGATTTTAGGGTTCAGCTCTTTGAATCGAGATTCGAACAGCTCTGGTGATATTTGAAGGGAGTGAAGTGGGGATTTGGAAAGAGGGAGTGAGGTGGTTCTGTGGTGTTATTTTGAGGGTGAAAGGAGGTGGCGCCGCTGGGCTTGGGGGTGGTGAGAATTAGGGCGGCTATTAGGGTTTGGGGGGTTGGTCTCTGAAGAGACGAGGTGAGGGAGACGAGTTTGGGGGGGTAGGCTCATTAGGACAGTTATATATGGGTTGGGTAATCAGTTCCGGTCTGTTGGATCTAATTGATCCAAAGGCTAAGATGGGAGGGGGTGGAAACGGGGTCATTTGGATAAGTGGGGGAGACCGGACCGGGTCAGGGAACGGATTATGGGCTGGACTGGGGCGGGTTCAAGGGTGTTTGGTTTGGGCTTGGAGATTGGGAATAAAATAAGGCCCAAAAAAATCTGATTCAAAACCCTTTTGTTTTCTTTTCTTTTCATTTCCTATTTCTTCAAAATTCCTTTTCTTCTCTTTTTTTTCAAAATTAAATTTAAAATCTAAGTTAAATCCTAAAACCAAATTAGCCTATCAAAACACTAATTAAACCTAAATAATAATTATCACAATTAATTAAGATCCAAATTGAAGGGAAAACCACCAAAATTCAGAAATTAAAATTAAAAAGCAAATGTAAACTATTTTTGTAATTTTTTCTATTTTATAAAATGACTAATTTGCTAATTAATCCTAAAATGTAGAATTAAATCCTAAATGCCAATGCACCACATTTTTATATTTTTTCAAAATTAAATAAAATAAACATGCACAGACAAATGCCAACAATTAACAAAAATGCTACAAAAATCTACGAAATTGCAAACAATGGAAAAAATTAATTTGTTTTGAATTTATGGGAGTAGTTCATATAGGGCAAAAATCACGTGCTCACAATCTCAAAATCATTTCATTAACTTGCGTCGATTAACTTATGACGAAACTTTAACGTACGAAAATACGGGATGTATCATCTTATTTCCGAGATTCGATTAATTTATTTATGGCGTACTTTCACGTACGAAAACATGGTGTGTAACATCATTCCCCCCTTTGGAATATTCGTCCTCGAATGTTGACTGATGCACTTATCATTTTCATAACTTATAGATCTTGTGAATACCTTAATACTCTCCTTGCCATTTAGGAAATTGTTCTGTGAATAAATGCAAAGGCCAGGGCATTCCCCCCTTTAGGCCTCTTTCTCACGCCATGACTTGTGGTCGGAATCCTTCCAATCTCGTAACTGTTTCTACCTTCTTTCATGCAGCCTGTACGTTTCTGACCTTGTAAGTGCGCCTATGCGACTCTTCTCTCCTTTTTCCTCCAGCTTTTAGCCAATCTAGGCCTTACTTTGTGAACATATACAGATCTTGACAAGATGTCCCTCTGGGCATCTATAGGTATACTGAAGTTCTTCGCTCGGTACTTTGTTGAACTTACGAATATTGATATACCTTATTTCATAAATTCGTTTATCCATCCGTATGACTTTACTGCATCAAAATAGGTCATACTATACCGTAACTCTTACTTCGATTTATCGTTGCTGAGGTCTGCTACCAAATTCCAGCTTACTCTCATTGCTTATCTTATATGCATAAGTCTAAGTCCTTTAATGCTTCCTCATTACTGTTCATCTTAAGAATGACGGCCTAATCTCATCTCATACTTTATGACTTTTATCCATCCATTATTGCTTCACCTCAATATTGATCTACACTCTACCACTGATAACTTGAAGCCTCTTACGTAATCACTTGGGCTCACGTTGCATCGAGGAACATTTGAAGTGATTTGCCTGATCCACCTGGGGTGATACAATGTTATATTTCCATATTCGTATTTCATAGCATCCCAATGTGATTTACCTTACGTGGACAATCGAAGGCCCACACGTCATCATTCATCTATCACAATTACACCTTCATTCTACTAGTAGGGCATCATTCCATCTCTTCTAAATGCTACTAGTCTTAGACTCCTTTGAGTTCATTCGGCTATACTGAGCTTTCTACAACTTAGAGAAGCCATCAGCTCTCTTGTTTTCATGGGCTTAATCCTGAGGAATTATCCATTCTCATCACCTTCTCACTTGCCCTTTCTTATCCTTACTCTTTTCTTCCTAAAACCTTGTCGCTTTACCATACTTTAGCTTGCAACCTATACATATCTATTTATACTATTCGCAACCTTCCTTCAACTTGCTTGCACCACAGATTTCCTTGTGTTATTTTAGAACATCAAGTGAGACAGCACATCATCTCTAACTTTTCTTTAGTCTCTTAACTAGATCTCTCGGTACCTAGAAACCATAGGCTGGAAGACATGGCGATGCCGCTATCATTCCTGGATATTGAATCCCAACGCTTTTAGCCTTCTATCCGAAGTATGGACTATCCACAACCTTCTGTATTTGAGTATCTCGTACGTTGTTTACCTTTACCTTAATTACCTTAAAATCTTGCATCACATTTTCTATCTCTTTCATGACCTCCCTTCCACACAGGTATAATTCACGTCCAACCCTTGAAACTCTATTATAATACTTGCACCTCTGGTGCATACACAGCCCAGTGGGTGCTTCATATCGACTTCTTATGAGGCTGTTACTTCTTCTAACTAGCTTTATCATAGGGCCATTATAGAATATGGTTGTTGTACTTTCTCTCTTGTACCTATGATATTAAGAGTGACTCTGCAATGTTCTCAATCACGATTTCTATAATTTTTTGGATTCAATAATCAGACTCCTGATTTACTTAGTTGATGTAACTCTTTAGTTTCCTCTTCTTTCTGATCAGCCTTTATGTAGGCTTAAGCTATCTTCCGATCTGCGGCTCCTGGTATTAGTTATTACTTTAGCCTTTCATGGGCGTTATGGAATATCCATGATACAACCTTCTAACAACTCAATCCTTTGTCTATGCCCTGGGCTCAATTCTTTCTTTTAACTTATACCGGAGTCTTCTATATCTGTATGATTGTCAATATATATGCTGCATGTATAAAACTCCGAACTCTTAAGTGCGTTCATAACGTACTCTGGGTTATAAATCGAATAATTCCTTCCGTTCCTTCTTTTCTTTCTTTAAACGTAATCTATTACTTTTCCTGGTCTTTCTACCTCCTTGTTGCATGCTTACTTAGCTTATCTTGGTTCCCACGCATGCCAAAATTTTGTGCAACTAATATGGTCTCGAATATTACTTTTGGTTTCATTTCCCACTCATTAGCCACAATATGTGCCACTTTCTTATGGAGTGCATACAATGTTGTTGTGAGACTGTTGTTATAAGACCATTTCCTCCTTAGGTTATTGATCTTAGGTTGAAGCCTTCTTCCTTACTTCCTCAGCTAGTCTTTCATTGTAGTATTTAGGGAGGATCCTCTGACACTTGTAAAGTTGTGAGCTTATTACATTGTATATTCGACGGACCTTTTGATGTCCTTCCTTGCCTATAATTATTCGTAGTTACTTACTTCCACGCCCTTGTACTTGTAGGATTGCTTCTGAACTAATATTTTGACTGTCTTTCCAGTGGCACTCTCATTTATTCCCGTAACACATACGGTATCTTCAACTACCCTATGTCATATTTGTGGTACTGAATTCCCTATGTTGGGGTTCATTCTGTTTGTCTTGCACGATTTATTGATTTGTCTATATCCTCTTGTCTAGCCATAGCTAGGCTCTTCCTGAATCAACTACTAACTACTCGTTGGTCCATTCCCGTATCAATATTTCGCGTAATCTTCTTTGCGTTATTTCCTTTGTCTTAACTTACCTCTCGCATTGTCTGTCGGGACCCTTACTTTCTCTCTTTGACATTGTGTCTGCATAATGTTCTGGAATCGTGGCATATCGGTAGGATTTGAATAAGTGTAATCTCATTCCTTTCTCACTTTTATCGCATTCTTCCTTTACCATTCCATCGTTACTGAACCACTTAATTCTGAATTAATTCCACATAACTTCATACTCCCCCCTTTAGGGGAATGCTAAGATTTAGAGCTACGACGATCTACCTAGATGTTGTACCTCTTCATCTTTGGCGTCCTTTCTTATCATCGATGACCCTTACTCGCCTTGCGGTAATCCTTCTGTACCAAGGATAACAAAATTCCTTACTTACGAGGGTAACACCTTGTGTAACTGGCACATACAATCCCTTAAGCTTAATTTTGCTCACATTGCTTGCTTTAGGGAAGCGTCTTCCTGAATAACCATTAAAGGGTATTCTTCTGTCGTCCATTCTATTATCGCCGGAACGCAATCTAAAATTCTCATGATGGCGATAATATCAAATTACTCAGTCCCTAATTCATGTTTAGTTTACCTCGTTCACCAGCCCATACTGATTTCTATTACTCTAGGGTCTAACTCTCCCTTCTGGTAGTCGTGTTGGAGTCACGAACTTATTTCTCGAAATATGGATATGACTTTATGGCCTATACTCTTTTGTGGTCTCAAGGCCTGGCTCCTCTCATCTTTTCCTTCACTTGACTATATACTCTGTAATACTGTCATTCATCATATTTTTTTTGATCTACCATGACCATCCATGCATCATATCTTACTCATAATGCTTCATTAACTCTCTTCTCATTTCCCGCTAACATTTCTGTCTATCACTTTATTTTGAAAATTTCAAGGTTCTTCAATTTTCTTCCAATGCGCCGAAACGTACTTAAACTACTCGGAATGACACCAAATTTTGCGTGCTAGTCATAAATGACATTACGAAACTATTCCCGAACTCGGAATTCCGTTTGGACCTCAATATCACCAAAACCCGCTCCAAACCAAATTTAAAGAACTTTTAAAATCTTTAAAGAACCAACTTTCACTATTATGCACCAAAACGCTCCCGGGTCATCCAAAACCCGATGCGAACATACGCCCAAGTCAAAAATCATCATACAGACCTATTGGAACCGTCAAATCCCAATTCCATGGTCATTTACTCAAAATATTGACCGAAGTCAAACTTAGCCTTTTAAGGCCAACTTCAGGAACCAAGTATTCTGATTTCAATCTGAACCCTTCCAAATCCCGAACTAACCATCCCCGCAAGTCATAAAACATCTTATTTGGGGGAACGGGGTTCTAGAAAGCAAAACAATCGGTCGGGTCGTTACATTCTCCACCTCTTAAACAAACGTTCGTCCTCGAACGGGTTTTGATTCATACCTGTAGTGCTGAATAAGTGTGGATATCTGCTCCGCATGTCCTCCTTGGACTCCCAGGTCGCCTCCTCGACTGGTTGGCCCCTCCACTGAACCTTTACAGTGGAAATCCTCTTGGATCTCAACTGGCGATCCTGTCTAGCAATAATGGCAACTGGCTCCTCCTCGTAACCCAGGCTCTCATCTAACTGAATAGTTGTCACGACCCAAACCGATGGGCCGCAACGGGCATCCGGTACATCACTCAACAGAGTACCTAAGTAACGTATCTTTTGTATCATACTATCATAGGTAAATGAGCCAGAGAGGCTGTCGTGAGATAAGTAGAAAAAAACAGGGGAATATACTCGACATAGAACGACCCAACTTGATATAAAAACTTACATACGTGACATACGGGCCTATAAGGCCAACATGATCATTTGTAAACTCAAAACATAGGCCGACAAGGCCATACAAGTATCCGTATACATGACATCTGTCAACAAGCCTCTAAGAGTACAAAAGTATCACAAAGGCCGGGACTGGGCCCCGCCATACCAATCAATACATGTCCTAATTATACTGACCAAATAAGCAACTCCGGAGCAAATGGATCACACCAACACCTTCCGCTGAGCTGATAGCCTACTTGGAGGACACTCAACCTGTCTATCAGAACCTGCAGGCATGAAACGCAGCGTCCCCAGGCAAAAGGGACGTCAGTACAAATAATGTACCGAGTATGTAAGGAATAAAAATCAGTAAACAATAGACATGTGAGAAACATGGAGTAAAAGACTCATCATGTATATCCGAATAGCTCTGTGAATCATTTAATATGACAATTTCATGCATATGCGTATAAATGTCATGATATGCATGGGTATATGCGTTCATATCATTATCAAGCCTCTAAGGGCATCCCATCATATCATCTCGGCCACTGTGGGCAAATCATCAACGTATACCAGCTGATCAGTTGGCGGTACGTATATAACGCCGTAACCTTTTCCCATATCCCACACACACACACACACACACACAGATATATATATATATATATATATATATATATATATATATATATATATATATATATATATATATATATATATAACACCATCTGGTCATGGGTCAATGTAAATGAATGTAATGCATGAGAAGTACATCAATAAAATCTTTCGGAACGTCATAAGACCATTATACCTTTGATTAATATCACGAAGTAAACTTTATCAACTTACATATTTTCTGAGACCCATGAACAGATGATAGAATAATATGACATATCGGGAATCAAGAACATAAGCATCTCTAGTATTTCTACGAATAGAGTCATTTATGGAAGTTGTACATTTACTCGTTTCGTTTGTATAGTATAGATCATGCCAAAAGGAAAGAAGGGATAGCCTTTAACATACCTGAGCCGGTTCTCCGGAAAATCCCTCTAACACACAACAATCACGACAAAACACGTGACGGCAAGACCGGAGTAGGAAAAATCCGTATGATATTCTTGAGAAAGATTGCACCGTACTCCCTTATAATTGCAAGATCTAACATTGCTTTGAATTGTTGAAGATCTTATCTTGTATATGTGACTTACATTCGTGACTTATGTTTGTGACAAACAAACATTTACGTTTGAATGCATATAAGAATGGATATTTGACTTATGTTTCTTAAGGATGAATATGACTCACATTATATGTGTCTTTCCTTTATTAAAATGGAAATGACTCATATTGTTAAGACTTGCTATATAACATAGTGACTTATGAGTCACAATTCTTGAATTGGTTTGCTGCCACGTGAGGATCTTATCCAATAATTAACTATCAATCATCTTAATTAATTGTTAATCTCCCACTAAAATCAATAATTATCCGATTATCCACATAATTAAGAATTATCTCAAATTACTTAAAATACTACTCACTTTTAACATACCTTACACAATTTACTATCACGGCCATCTGGTACCTTGTATGGTACTAGTCCATAAATATCGGGTGTGTTAGCTCGGACAGTATTTTATCCCAAAATGTCAAACTTCGACGAAACTCATTTTCTTCGATTTGCTTACCCTCTCACCTTCACGAATTTACTCATCACTTTTTTGAAATAGCATAATGCTTATAATCTCAAAATCATTTCATTGTCGAACTTGCGTCGATTAACTTACGACGAAACTTTAACGTACAAAAATACGGGATGTAACATCTCATTTTCGAGCTTCGATTAATTTATTTATGGCGTACTTTCACGTAAGAAAACATGGGGTGTAACAATAGTGTTGAAGTATAACACATGTGAACATTCGGCGTGATACCTCCGGAGCATAGACACGTGAAAAATCGGATGAACTCCTAACAGGTTGGGAGGTAAAGCAAGCTCATAAGCAACCTCCCCAAATCATCTCAGTACCTCAAATGGGCCTATAAACCTTGGGCTCAACTTCCCTTCTTCCCGAATCTCATAATCCCCTTCATCGGCGAGATTTTCAAGAGAACCTTCTCGCCCACCATAAATGATAAATCACGCGCCTTCTGATCCGCGTAACTCTTCTGTCTGGACTGTGTTGTGCGAAGCCGCTCTTGAATCAACTTTACCTTTTCCAAGGCATCCTTTACCAAATAAGTACCATATAACTTAGCCTTGCAGGGCTCAAACCATCCAATGGGAGAACGACATCGTCGACCATATAAAGCCTCAAATGGAGCCATCTCGATGCTGGACTGATAATTGTTATTGTAAGCAAACTCGACCGAAGGTAAGAATCGATCCCACTGCCCTCCAAAGTCAATAAAACATGCTCTAAGCATGTCCTCCAGGATCCGAACTGTCCGCTCCGACTGCCCGTCGGTCTATGGATGAAATGTTGTGCTGAGCTCTGCATGGGTCCCCAACTCACTCTATACGACTCTCTAGAAATGTGAAGTAAACTGAGGGCCTTTATCTGATATGATGCAAACATGCACACCGTGCAACCGAACTATCTCCTAAATATAAATCTGGGGCAACCTCTCAGAAGTATACGTAGTCACAATCGAAATAAAGTGTGCCGACTTAGTCAACCTGTCGAGAATGACCCAAACTGCATCAAACTTCCGCAAGGTCCACGGCAACCCAACTACGAAGTCCATAGTAATACGTTCCCATTTCCATTCCGGTATAGTCATCTGCTAGAGTAGGCCACCTGGCCTCTGGTGCTCACACTTAACTTGCTGGCAATTCAGGCACTTAGATACATACTCAACTATGTCTTTCTTCATCCGCCGCCACCAATAATATTGCCTCAGGTCACGATACATCTTTGTAGCACTTGGGTGAATGGAATACCAGAACTGTGTGCCTCCTCTAGAATCCTCCCTCTCAAGCCATCGACATTAGGAACACATAGACGACCCTGGAGTCGCAGAACACCATCCTCACCGACAGAAACCTCCTTGGCACCACCCTGTAGTACTGTCTCTCTGAGGGCCATCAAATGCGGATCATCAAACTGTCGAGCCTTGATCTACTCCAATAGTGAAGACTAAGCAACAATGCATGCAAGAACTCGGTTGGGCTCTGAAATGTCCAACCTCACAAGTCTGTTAGCCAAGGACTGAATGTCCAAAGCTAATGGTCTCTCCTCTACTGAAATGAGTGCCAAGCTAACCATACTCTCTGCCTTTATGGTCAAGGCATCCGCGACCACATTCGTCTTGCCCGTTTGGTGTTATTCTAGTTGTTAATAAGTGTTAATCTAGAAATCGACAAAGTCTTCTTCAATTTCGTTCCATATTCGTTTCATTTTGGTCCTTATCTGTCTGTTCATCTTAGTTTTTAGGTGTTAAGTTGTTATTCGTTCTGCTAATAGTTGGATTTGTTTCAATTTTTCTGTTTAAATAATGACTCGTAGTATTAGATCTCAATTATGATTCTGTTTAGTTAGTAATTGTTTGAAAGTCATTTGGTTATTAATTCTGATTAAGTTTAGCTTGTGATTAGTTTGGTTGATTGTTGCTGTTAATTTGTTTCAATGAATAGGTTAGTAGTTTGAATTAGGATTGCATTTTGAAGCTGAAATTCAGATCTTAGGAATTGTTTGGGTATAGCTGTCCTACATCAGTAGTTTTGGGATAAGTCGAGGGTAGTTGGGGCAATTCAGGGATAAAGAACCTTAGCAATGGATCTAGAACTTCCTAGAATATTTTAGAATGGGGTCCAATTTGGAATTCTAGGAAAACATAGTGTGCTTACTTGTGTAACAAGTCAATAAGTAGGGGACTAAATAAGTAAATAAACAGGGACTGAAAGGCAAACAGAAATGAAGGGCTGCCCATTAGTTTTGCCTATATATGGCAGCCTTCACTACCTTCATGGACAAGTTGGGAGACCCCCTGAAAAATTCCCAAAGTTTTTAGCCATCAAATTCCCCCCCCCCCCCCCCCCTAAAAAAGCTCTTCTCTGATTTTCAGATTTGAACTTGAAATTCAAACATCTAAAATCCAAAAAAAAACAACAAAAAACAGAAAAATCAAAAAAAGATTACTGTTTCATTGCCTCTTTAGATAATTTTCAAATCCCTATTTTGAACTTCTTTATTTCTGTTCTAAGTTCGAGGTTTAAAAGCATCTAGAGGTATTTGGTGACTGGTTCGAGTGAATTTAGGTCTGCTTCAGTTGGTTTTTTGGTTGAGGTTTACTCCAGTGAAGTTTCAGAAGCATTTTAGTTCAATTTCGAAGACATTTAGGTTTCCAAGTAGATTGTGGTTAGCAGAGCTGTTGGTTAGTTATTTTCTGATTGCTGGAGTGTTTTTGGAATGCTTGGGTGCAACCTCAAGTACATTTGAGTCTATTTGCTTTGCTTGTGGTTAAGTTTCTGGAGTCATTTGATTTCAATCTTCTGTTGAGTTACTGAATTCACTCCTGGGCTAACTGCTCAACCTTAGCTGTTATTGCCGCTGATCTCTCTTCCTCCTTCTTAATTTTGAATTCCAAGTACACTCCCCTTGTCTCTAATGATGTGGAAATTTGGTTCAAATGTATGAACGATTTGGAAAGTCAACGACGAAGAAGTGCTATTTATTCACTTGAATTTGTTGAGAGTTGTTGTAGCTTTAAATATTCAAATTAGATATTCATGTTTATTTGGAACTGTATTGAACTATTGGACTGTTTTAGCTGAGAATTGTTAATCTAATTAGTTGTACTCCTGGAAGCATGAGAGTTCTATAGCTAGCAATTTGGTTTAACTTGCGTTGTTAGTATAGCGTAGAATCTCAGTATGTTTTCATATGTATTCAACTGGACTGCTTTAGGATTGTTCAAACTCGTGATCATCTATGCTATAATCTTCGTATAGTTAGTGCAGGTTTAGTTTAGCGTTTACTTCTGTTTAAACTAAAAAATCAGAAACAGTTGGGAATTGTAGTTGATTTTGGAAACCAGTGTGATGGCCACTTCAAGTTTAATGGCACGGAATTCATTGTTGCAATATAAGTGTTAGTAATTTTAGGTTAATAGCTCAGTAGTTACTTGAATTAAACATGCTTCATTAATTAAGACTATTTTGAATTACTTCATGTTAGTGATTAGTAGAATCGTGGAGTGTCAGTGTCTAGTCATTTGAGGTTCATGATATGAATTTTGGTGTTAAAATCCACCCTATTCTCTGTTTGCTTTTCAATTTTTGCCATGTTTTAACAATTGTCAGTAGGCGAATAGACAACAATATTGGCGTGGGCCCAGGTTCAGTGCCGACTCATTTGGGGTTGGGCCAAGGTGTTTGATGGATCAGATGAAATCGTGCAGTTCTAGATGTAAGGTCTCCTCGTTGGGCTTATCTGGGAGCCCAATAATTGGACTATGGTGCAGAATTACTATTTGGTTTGCGTCGGTCCAGTAACAAATTAATTAGGATTTCTTTTTCTTAGTAGAGACAAACTAAACATAAAATCATAGTCTACTTTAGGATTGGCCTTTAAATAATAAATGAGATGAGATGAGCTAAATAAAAATGCAAATTGCGGGGCCCTCAATAAAAGTTTGTAATAAAATCCTTAGAATTTGGGATGGGCCGTTTAGCAAACTTCACGGCTTTCCCCAAAGATAATAACGCGTTAGTCCCTTTAGGCGCGACTTTTAATAACGTTACCTTCCTAAATTCGGGTGTGCATTTATGTGACCCAAATCCAAATCTCAACGAAGTCGAAATGTGTCAACAACCACGGGTGCATTTATGTGACGTGGTTCGAGACACGTTTTCGCGACGTTGTAATTCTTGCTAAAAATAATAATAAAAGCGGTTTAAAATTAAAAACCACATAAGCTAGAACATGTTTTGAAATCAGATAAAACCAAATATGACAGTTGAGCGACCGTGCTAGAACCACGGAACTCGGGAATACCTAACACCTTCTCCCGGGTTAACAGAATTCCTTACTCGGATTTCTGGTTCGCAGACTGTTAACAGAGTCATAATTTCCTCGGTTCGGGATTCAACCGGTGACTTGGGACACCATTAATCTCCCAAGTGGCGACTCTGAATCTTAATAATAAATCCCGTTTCGATTGTCCTTTAATTGGAAAAACTCCTTTACACCCCTTGCCGGTGTAGTGAAAAAGGAGGTGTGACAGCTCTGGCGACTCTGCTGGGGACACAAACCCAGAACTTCGGTTCAGGGTTTAAGAATTCGAGCTTAGAATAATTGTTATGTTTGGCTTTATCTGATTTTCCTACATGTTTCCTTCTAAATGTGCTAAATGCTTTACCGCTTTGATATTATCTGAACTGTATATAAACTGTGCCGAAACCCTTCTCTTCTCACCTCCGGGGATGTGCTTACTGGTTGAGACTCCCTATTCTGTTAGTGTCATACCTTGAAATAAGAAAGAGGCCGGACAAGTTACTAAGCCGGACGATCTCGCGGGTCCCCGGTGCGTAGCCCCCTCCTCGACTCGAGTTGTCCGCTCGGGTACACAGTCTAGAACCTATACCCAGGTTTTGAACCTAGAATAACTTGACCTCATGCCGGATCCCTAGTAGGAACGCTTATTTGCATCACGTGCATATGACTTAGGGGACTCAACACAGGGGTTGGGTCCGTCTAGGACAGGTGTACCCGGAATAATGGACCATCCTGATGCATCCTACTTGTGCATGTATCTGTTTTGGACTCGCATGCTGACCGGCTTTGAAAAAGTGAAAAACACAAAAAGGGAAAAGAGAAAATAGCAGTGTAGAGGGCTAATTACCTATATTGGAAAAACCAATGTCCAAGTAGTGCCAAAATTCTGCCGGATTTTTGAGAAAAATGAAAGAAAAAAAAGAAGAAGAGTATTTTTTTTTTAGTTTGTTTGCCACCGAAAAAGAAAATATAAAAAAGAGTCTTGCTTTCAGAAATAGTGTATTTGCCAACAAAAAAACAAAAAGAGTTTAGTTTTCGAAAATAGTTAGTTTTATTGGCCCGAACTACGCTGGTTTGATTCTCACCGGACGTGTGATACGTAGGCAACCCTCATCGGGTCCAACCACCCTTTTTCAAATAGCCAAAAATACCAAGATTTTAACTTTTTGTCAAAATAAGTCGGGTGCCGCCATTCTTGTTTAAAGTAAGCCGAATGTCCCCAAAAGGGCGCCGGAAGGCTGCTTTTGCAAGAACAGTCACCCTGAGTCATTTTTAAATGGTTTGCGGGCACAGCCTTAAAATCTCCCTTTCGGAAGTTCTGAAAGGCCATATTTGCAAAACCAAGTCTTTGTTTTCTTAAATAAATTTTTGAAAACAGCCATTTTTCTTTTAAGTCACAATAAGTCATCAGCTTTCTTTAAATAGTCACACTTTTCCTTAAAACTCCTTGTCCAGGATGACCCCAGTTGACATTGAAACCTTCTCAGTCTTGCGCAGGCCCGTGGCAATGCCGAGTGATGCCCCGCGGGCCCCAGGGTTTGAAGCTTTGATGTATTCCTAGTTAATCGAGTCTATATTTTTGTTTTTGAGTCTGTTTGTGTAACTCCCCTTTTTTAGGAAAAGAAAAACAAATAGTCTGGTAGCTTTTGTAATCGCAGTTGTTATTAATGAAAGATTGAGAAAAATTCCCCAAAATTGTTTCATTATTTTCGCATTTGTTTGCAAGAACTACGCTTGGTCTGATTCACGCGGGGTCGTGATACGTAGGCAATCTCCATAGGATTCGACTGTAACTAAATGAAAAAAAAAGGAAAAAACAAGAAAAGAAAGAAAGGAAAGAGGTGAAAAACAAGAGAGGAAAGAAAAACAAAAGAGAGGAAAAACAACAAAAAGGCAAAAAGAAAAGAAAAGAGCGGAAAAACAAGAAAGAAAAGGAAAAATCGAGAAAGGGAGAGAATAGGAACAAGAGAAGACAAAGGCAAGAGTGAAAAGAAGAAAAAAAAAAGAAGAAAAAAAAGAAAAGAAAGTGTGCGAAATAACGAAAAGGCCGGGATGACGCATGCGACCGATCAAAAGCATAATAGGAACTGTTAACTGCCTAGGTGCATTCACTCTCCAAATGTGCGGGTACCAATATGTTAAATGCCCTAATGCTAACGTGATGGTTTCATTTTTGTCATGTCATTTCCAGAGAGGTGGTTGGTTTGTGGTTTTAAAGTGGTAACTCTTCTTTACAACACAAGGACAAAGGCAATGGCAAATAAGCATAGAACTGAGTGGGTTGCTACCGGTGTCCGAAAGCAACTGGTTGAACAGGACAACGGGTTGGTAGAAGAGGTAAAGATGTTGAGACAACACGTTGACATGTATCGGGCATGGACGACTGGGAAGGCACCACTCCCGCCACCACCCAGCCTCCTAGACGCTGTCCTTACCCAAACTCCGGACACAACGCCAGGCGATCCTCCACCCTCTCCATACTTACCCGCTTATCACAGCTTTCCCAGCCACCCTAGTAGCTCCATCACTCGTCGTCCAACTATCTTTTCCCAAAAATGCCCTCCGGTCACATCCACGGTTCTCAACAATGAACACCCGCCCAAAGCTCATAACACCCAATATTATCCCTCCGTGGTTGCTCACGATGAGGTGTTAAGAATGGGGGAGCTAGTAGAAGAGGGAATCAAGTCAGGCAAGATCATGAGTTGCTCGAAAGACATTCCGAATATCCTAGCAAGCTTGGGTGGGGGAAGGGGAAGCAGAAAAGGTGATCCGATGGGTTTTCCTGATCAACACTCCCGGCCCCGACATCGTCCCCGTGGACATCCTTGTACGCCAGGTGACCCTTCCCAATGCTACTTCTCTCCACATAACTCCCATAACTCCCAGAGTCATACACCACTTTTCCGGTACCCGGCTCCACAAAATGCTTACCCACCCCCAAGAGCCTACAAGAATACCCCTGGAGCAGGTTTGCGGGCCAGCCAAAATTTCAAGCAAGAGAGGGCACAGAAGCAGGAAACTTTCACCCCCTTGGGAAAGTCATATGCAAACTTGTTTGAGAAGCTAAAGCAATATAACCTGATTGCACCCATTCCTCCGAATCATGTGGACAAGCGTGCAAGAGGCTTTGACCCTTCTAAAAGGTGTGAATACCATTCCAATGTCCAGGGGCACGATGTCGAAAGTTGCCGGGATTTGAAAAGAGAGATAGAAAGAATGATTCGGGAAGGGATAATTGCGGTCCAGGACAGTGCCACCCAGAACATTGCACAGAAGCCTTTACCTGCACATGATGATGCACATTTTATGGGGAAGATCCATGGTGACAAGGAGTATGAGAACCCTCTCGGAAACTTGTTGAATGAAGTCAATAATATTGAAATTGGTGAAGGCTCCAGCAACATTGATGCGAAACTCAGTGGTTAAGATGTCATGCTTGGTAATTGGGAAGACGCTCCGTTTCTTGGTCAGTCAGAGTGGAGTTTTGGTGGTTTATTTTGTTGTCATTTCTGTTGTTCGGGTTATTTCATGGTTGTAATCCGGATATTGTCTTGTGACTCAAACCCTTCTATCTTTTCACTTTGCCGTGTTTGTTTAGGCGTAATAGCTTGTTTAGTGCTGTCTAGGTTTGTTTGCTTGTTCTGTTGTTTAAACCCTTTCACCGTCAGTCTAATGCAATTCTCTGTTTCCTGCCATTTCTAGTCATTTTGTTTAGTTTTCTTCTCCTTTACAATTCTTTTCATGCTGGTTCTGGTGACATGACATGCACGCATAATTCTTAGCTTGGTTTTTAAAAGTCAGTTTAGTAATGAAGCAATGAAACAATGTTGAAGATGTAAGGACATTCGAGGGCAATACGTAAGGGCACTTTGAGATCACTTCGAGCCCAAATTGTGTGAAACTGGGGCAGACGGAACATAAAGAAATACTGTTGAAATGCATTATGCCATACCGGTTTGAAGCTAAAGGCAAGTTTGCCCCAAGTCTACAGGGGCCGTTCGTGGTACCGAGATTGTTGTCCAATGGTGCTGGGTAATTGACAAATGTAGAAGGCAAATGTGCGGATATGGTTAGTAATTCTGGTGCAATCAAAAGATGTTACGTATGTTTTCCTCATGTTTGTTTAATTGTGTAGTTTGTACTTGGCATGTTTCGGAGATTGGAATGACGAAGGCATTTTGTTCTGCTATCCAAACACTTTATCCTTTGTTACCCCTTTGAGCCTCGGTTATTTTCTTGCATACCCCTCTTTCGGAATCAATAATAAAACTCGTAAGCCTGAACGGGGAAAGTAAGTGGAGAAACAAGAGAAAAACAGTGAAAAAGAAAAAGAGAAAAGAAAAAGAAAAGAAAAGAAAAACGAAGAGAAAAGAAAAGAAAGGAAAAGAAGAGAAAAGAAAAAGAAAAGAAAAGAAAAGGAAAAAAAAAAGAAAAGAAAAGAAAAGAAAAGAAAAGAAAAAGAAAAGAAATGAAAAGAAAGAAAAGGAGAAGTGGAAAACAAAAAGATCGCAACAACGAAGAAATTTTATGACCTGAACTACGTTTGACTTGATCCCGAAAGGGTACGTAGGCAGCCTCTCTCTGAGGTTCAGTCACACTAAAATAAAAATCCAAAAGTCCCCAAGGAAGAAACTGGGGCAGAAGTTGTGGTTGTTGTGAGAAATCGGATTCCGAAAGTTGTAATTTTGAACCCATGTTGAATTGTTTTGAGCCTTTAATACCCTTTCTTTCTAACCTATCCCAAAACCCACATTACGGTCCAAAGAAAGACCTTCCGATCAGTCTTCAAGAAGTGCCAAGACGAGCAAGCAGAAGTGATTCATGTCAGGGGCAACACTCTGGTACAAGCAGAAAAATAAGGAAAATGAGAGAGTCTTATTGGTGAAAACCCTCACGGGCACCATAAGGCAAAATGAGTTGAGAGAAATCAAAAATGAGAGAGTCTTATTGGTGAAAACCTTCACGGGCACCTTGAGGCGACTGTAAGTTGAGAGAAAGAACGAAATGAGAGAGGCTTGATGGTGAAAACCCTTCGGGCACTACAAGTCGAATAAGGATTGTGAATCAGATTGGATAAGCAGAGCATTGAAGCCCAGTTTCATGGTGAAAAGGTACAACAAGAGCTGAACATCAGATTTTGCTTGACAAAATATCTACAGGTGCATGTCATGGTCATTAGAGTTGGTATCCACACCTGATAGGTTTCTACTTCGTAGTTTTCTTGTTATGAATCATCTCTTTCCTTTGTCCTTCACTCTGTTCCTTTTGTTTTATTTACTTCCTCCTCCTAAGTCTGTTTGGTCATAACAAGTGAGAAATGACTTCAAAATCTGCCACCAGCTTTCCAATTGCACAAAACGGGATCTGGTTAGCACATTAAAGCGTCATAAGTTAGGAAAGAACAGCAAGCACACTGAGTTGGCAACAATCAACAAGCTTTGGGATCTTTGTGAGATGCAAAAGCTTGGTATATATCAATTCATGAACAAAGCAACAGATGAAGAATTGGGGTAAACAGATCAAAGGTATTTCCTGTGATAGGATTGACAAAGGGTGGTAAACCAGTGACGAACAAAATCTTCCAAGCAGAAATCAAAGTTATCATGGCAAATGAGGGAGCCGTAGACCTCAAGGACAGGACCAGTGGCTTAGAAAGAACATCATACGCAATGAGGGGGTGACAAGTGTCGTGCTTTGGGGTTCATGTGAGACACAAAGGTTGGTAAATGTCAGTTCAGGAACAATGCAACAAATAGAAGGTATGGGGTTTGAACGGAGAAGAGGTATATTCTGTGTTAAGGGTGACAAAGGAAGTGGTTAGTCAAGGGACGAGCAAGGTCTTCGAATGAAAATTAGTTATCAGGACAAATGAAGGAGCAACGGACCTCAAGGCCGAGGCCAGCGGTTAAGTCAAGAAAGAACAGCATATACACAGAGTGGGGGCAATGGACGTGCTTTGGGATTCATATGAGACACAAAGGTTGGGGAGATGCCAGTTCATGCAATGCAACAAATAGAGGATATTGGGTCTGAACGGAGAAAAGGTATTTTATGTGATGAGGACGACAGAGAAAGGGGTCAGTCCATAAATAAGCAAGGTCTTCGAGTGGAAATCAGTCATCATGGGAAGTGAAGGAGCAATCTCCCTCAAAGTTCAAGGCCATAAACCAACCACCACATTTTAAACTGACAAGATTTTTCTTTGATTGAAACAGGGGCAGAAGTTTCGTTTGCTTCGGAGAAACCTTCCTTAGGGAAAAAGCAAGCACCAAAACAGGTTTGACCATAAATTCTTAGGGCCCTCCTGGAAAATGGGACTTAGTTTAAAATTCAAAACAATCATGAGTAGCATAATTTAGCATAAATGTGCCCCAAAGGAATGTAAGTTGGCTCCAAAGTTTGCATGTTTAAGACAGGATTCAGTTAGAATTTTCAGGACCCTCTTGGATAATGGGATGTAGTTTTAAGGTGTGCTTAGATAACAAGATATAGAGAAAGTCGTACCTTCAGTAGATATAGCTTAGGGTAAAACTGTATTTTAACTAGAAGTTGTCAGGACCCTCCTGGATAATGGGAAGTAGTTTAAGACCTTTTAGATAACAAACGTAGTGGGAGTAATGCTTTTAGAAGGTATAACTTAGGTTCGTAATTGTTAGGAGTTGTCAGGACCTCCCTGTATAATAGGACTTAGCTTTCAAATTCTTATAATTGTTAGTAGAATAATTCAGTTTAACACTCACCCATGTGCCCAGCCACCAAACTAGGGCAGGAAATTTTCTTTGTTTGTTTATTGTGTTGCAGTCAGGAGCCCACCTGGAGAACAAGGGAATACTTTTCAAGTTCAGCAATCAGGAGCCCACCTGGAGAACAAGGGAATATTTTTCAAGTTCAGAAATCAGGAGCCCACCTAGAGAATAAGGGAATACTTTTCAAGCTTCAGCAATCAGGCGCCCACCTGGAGAACAAGGGAAGTACAATTCAAATTTTAGCTTTTAATTTTTAATATTTGATAACATGTTGTACCCAGCCACCAAACTGGGGCAGAAAATTTTCTTTGTTTATTTTGTTGCAGTCAGGAGCCCACCTGGAGAACAAGGGAATACTTTTCAAGCGTTGCAGTCAGGAGCCCACCTGGAGAACAAGGGAATACTTTTCAAGCGTCAGCAATCAGGAGCCCGCCTGGAGAATAGAGGCATATATTTCAAATTTCAGCAGTCAAGCATCACTCGGAGGAATGGCAAAACATCTCCGATCATAATGCAAGGCAACAACAAGGATTCCATCGGAAGAATACAAGTTCAAGGCAACACAAGAGCAAGTTTGAAGACATAGATAGGTCCTTTTTGTAATTCATAGCTTAGGCTAGCTTCTTTTTATTTTGACACGGTGTAATAAAGAGGTCAGCGAGCAGTAGCAGCAGCAACAGCAGTGAAATCACAGCTCCTGGTAGTCCCAGCTACCAAACATTCCCGAACTACACTGACCTGATTCCTTTTTAGCCAAGGATATGTAGGCAACCTTTGAAGCAGGGTTCGGTCAGACGGTTTTCAAAAATGCTTCACACGGAGTATTCGAACGGGCAAAAATCGCTCGTATCCGCTCACTTATCTTTGCCCGAGAACTCTGCGTGTTCCCGAGCAAAGAGGGGCAGCTGTGAGCACGTGATTTTTGCCCTATATGAATTACTCCCATAAATTCAAAACAAAACAACTCCTTTTCATTATTTACAATTTTGTGAATTTTGTGTTATTTTCTGTTAATTGTTTGCATTTTATTTGTGCATTTTAATTCATATGAAAAATATAAAAAAAAAATAGGCTTGACATTTTCATTTAGGATCTAATTTCATATCTTAGGATTATTTAGTGGTTAAGTTGTTTTTAGAATAAAAAATAAAGAAAATAACAAAAATAGTCCGCTTTTGCATTTTTTTAAATTGTTAATTGTTGAATTTGGCATGATATTACTCTTAAATAGGATTTAATCAATTTTGTAGGACTTAATGAGCTTAATTTTGGAAATAAATTAGGTTTCATTCTAATTTTACATTTAATAAAATCAAAATTTAATTAAATAAAAAGGAAAAGAAGAAACAAATAAAAAGAAATTGAGAATTTTTAAAAGAGTCAAATAGGCTGGCCAATTTTGGGCCAATATTTGATCCTAGCCCAAATCAGCCCAAAAATCCCTCCCAAATCTGGCCAAAATGGCCCAAACCCAACCCTTTTACCCGGTCCACCCCCTTTGTGGTGAAACGACGCCGTTCTGTAGCAATTTAATCCTGGCCGTCGAGGATTCTTGATCCTACGGCCAGGAACTGGGTTCAATTAAGTATATAACGGTCGGATCCCCTACCACCCCCCGCCCCCTTCCATATCGTCTCCAAGCCCCTCACAGACCCAAAAGTAACACCGCCGCGCGCCGCCGCCGGAAATCGCCCACGGCTGCGGCCCGTCTCCAAACCCACCAAAATAACACCCCATGCTCCCCTTCTCTTCCTCTATCCAAATCCATAGCCCAATTCCCTTGAATCCCACCCCAGGCCGTCGAATATTGGATCGAAGATTTTCCGGCCATGACACCACTTCTCCCAAATCAGTCCAAATTAACACCATGAAACCTACCTCAGGCCCCCCACCCCCCCCCTCCCGTTCCAAAATATCCAAATAATTTCCCTCAAACATCAACCAATCTCTTCGAATCTTAATTCGAAACTTTCCGGCCAAGACACTACCTCGCCCAAATCGGTCCAAATTAACACCCTGGGTCCCTTTCCCCTTCCCCTATCCAAATCCCCAGTTAGTTTTTCTCGAATCTGCCTCGAACTGTTCGAATTTCAATTTGAACGTTTTCCGGCCAAAACCCTAATTGACCCAAACCACTCCAAATCGATACCATGTGACTTCTTTGCGTCCCTCGTGTGGAATCCGGCTTTATTGGCACTCAAAATCTCACCTGAAGTGGGCTAAGTTCGAGTCCGGAACTGGTCTGTTTGAACAGTGAGTTTCCTTTTTTGTTTTCCTTTTTGGTGTTATTCTAGTTGTTAATAAGTGTTAATCTGGTAATCGACAAAGTCTTCTTCAATTTCGTTACATATTCGTTTCATTTTGGTCCTTATCTGCCTGTTCATCTTAGTTTTTAGGTGTTAAGTTGTTATTCCTTCTGCTAATAGTTGGATTTGTTTCAATTTTTCTGTTTAAATAATGACTTGTAGTATTAGATCTCAATTATGATTCTGTTTAGTTAGTAATTGTTTGAAATTCATTTGGTTATTAATTCTGATTAAGTTTAGCTTGTGGTTAGTTTGGTTGATTGTTGCTGTTAATTTGTTTCAATGAATAGGTTAGTAGTTTGAATTAGGATTGCATTTTGAAGATGAAATTCAGATCTTAGGAATTGTTTGGGTATAGCTGTCCTACATCAGTAGTTTTGGGATAAGTCGAGGGTAGTTGGGGCAATTCAGGGATAAAGAACCTTAGCAATGGATCTAGAACTTCCTAGAATATTTTAGAATGGGGTCCAATTTGGAATTCTAGGAAAACATAGTGTGCTTGCTTGTGTAACAAGTCAATAAGTAGGGGACTAAATGAGTAAATAAACAGGGACTGAAAGGCAAACAGAAATGAAGGGTTGCCCATTAGTTTTGCCTATATAAGGCAGCCTTCACTACCTTCATGGACAAGTTGGGAGACCCCCTGAAAAATTTCCAAAGTTTTTAGCCATCAAATTCCCCCACAAAAAGCTCTTCTCTGATTTTCAGATTTGAACTTGAAATTCAAACATTCAAAATCCAAAAAAAAACAACAAAAAACAAAAAAATCAAAAAAAAAATTACTGTTTCATTGCCTCTTTAGGTCATTTTCAAATCCCTATTTTGAACTTCTTTATTTCTGTTCTAAGTTCGAGGTTTAAAAGCATCTAGAGGTATTTGGTGACTGGTTCGAGTGAATTTTGGGTCTGCTTCAGTTGGTTTTTTGGTTGATGTTTACTCCAGTGAAGTTTCAGAAGCATTTTAGTTCAATTTCGAAGACATTTAGGTTTCCAAGTTAGATTATGGTTAGTCGAGCTGTTGGTTAGTTGTTTTCTGATTGCTGGAGTGTTTCTGGAATGCTTGGGTGCAACCTCAAGTACATTTGAGTCTATTTGCTTTGCTTGTGGTTAAGTTTCTGGGGTCATTTGATTTCAAACTTCTGCTGAGTTACTGAATTCACTCCTGGGCTAACTGCTCAATCTTAGCTGTTATTGCCGCCGATCTCTCTTCCTCCTACTTAATTTTGAATTCCAGGTACACTCCCTTTGTCTCTAATGATGTGGAAATTTGGTTCAAATGTATGAACGATTTGGAAAGTCAATGACGAAGAAGTGCTATTTATTCACTTGAATTTGTTGAGAGTTGTTGTAGCTTTAAATATTCAAATTAGATATTCATGTTTATTTGGAACTGTATTGAACTATTGGACTGTTTTAGCTGAGAATTGTTAATCTAATTAGTTGTACTCCTGGAAGCATGAGAGTTCTATAGCTAGCAATTTGGTTTAACTTGCGCTGTTAGTATAGCGTAGAATCTCAGTATGTTTTCATATGTATTCAACTGGACTGCTTTAGGATTGTTCAAACTCATGATCATCTATGCTATAATCTTCGTATAGTTAGTGCAGGTTTAGTTTAGTGTTTACTTCTGTTTAAACTAAAAAATCAGAAACAGTTGGGAATTGTAGTTGATTTTGGAAACCAGTGTGATGGCCACTTCAAGTTTAATGGCATGGAATTCATTGTTGCAATATAAGTGTTAGTAATTTTAGGTTAATAGCTTAGTAGTTACTTGAATTAAACATGCTTCATTAATTAAGACTATTTTGAATTACTTCATGTTAGTGATTAGTAGAATCGTGGAGTGTCAGTGTCTAGTCATTTGAGGTTCATGATATGAATTTTGGTGTTAAAATCCACCCTATTTCTCTGTTTGCTTTTCAATTTTTGCCATGTTTTAACAATTGTCAGTAGGCGAATAGACAACAATATTGGCGTGGGCCCAGGTTCAGTGCCGACTCATTTGGGCTTGGGCCAAGGTGTTTGATGGATCAAATGAAATCGTTCAATTCTAGATGTAAGGTCTCCTCGTTGGGCTTATCTGGGAGCCCAATAATTGGACTATGGTGCAGAATTACTATTTGGTTTGCGTCGGTCCAGTAACAAATTAATTAGGATTTCTTTTTCTTAGTAGAGACAAACTAAACAGAAAATCATAGTCTACTTTAGGATTGGCCTTTAAATAATAAATGAGATGAGCATCGCTAAACAAAAATGCAAATTGCGGGGCCCTCAATAAAAGTTTGTAATAAAATCCTTAGAATTCGGGATGGGCCGTTTAGCAAACTTCACGGCTTTCCCCAAAGATAATAACGCGTTAGTCCCTTTAGGCGCGACTTTTAATAACGTTACCTTCCTAAATTCGGGTGCGCATTTATGTGACCCAAATCCAAATCTCAACGAAGTCGAAATGTGTCAACAACCACGGGTGCATTTATGTGACGTGGTTCGAGACACGTTTTCGCGACGTTGTAATTCTTGCTAAAAATAATAATAAAAGCGGTTTAAAATTAAAAAACACATAAGCTAGAACATGTTTTGAAATCAAATAAAACCAAATATGAAAGTTGAGCGACCGTGCTAGAACCACGGAACTCGGGAATGCCTAACACCTTCTCCCGGGTTAACAGAATTCCTCACTCGGATTTTTGGTTCGCAGACTGTTAACAGAGTCATAATTTCCTCGGTTCGGGATTCAACCGGTGACTTGGGACACCATTAATCTCCCAAGTGGCGACTCTGAATCTTTATAATAAATCCCGTTCTGATTGTCCTTTAATTAGAAAAACTCCTTTACACCCCTTGCGGGTATAGTGAAAAAGGAGGTGTGACATTGGGCTTGGGCATTTTGGACAAGGTTTGTTTTGCAGAAGCATTGAGAGAACGCTCATAACGTTTGGCAAACTTGTATGCTTCTAACAAAGTTTGTGGGTTAGCCACATCAACCAAGGGCCCAAGTTCTTCTTTTAGGCCGCCCACAAAGCATTCAATGAAATAGGCCTCATCGAAATGGGGCCTAGCTCGTAAGACATGGCAACGTAGATCCTCAAACTTCTTTTGAAAACTGTCCACATCAGCCCATTATTGTAATCGGTTAAACTCTGTGATTTCATTAATGGCCTTGGATTGACCATAACATTCACAAATATCCACACAAAATTGGGGCCAAGTAACATAACCTCCATGGTCTATCATATAAGAATCATACCAGTTATCAATGGCCTCCCTGGTATTGATGGCAACATATATCATTTTTTTCGACCTCAGGGACACGGTACAGGTTGAAATAATGATCACAACGCCGAATCCAAGCTCGAGGATTAATACCATCAAATTCTGGGAAAGGCAATTTCCTTTTTGGCATACACAACTATTGAGGTTGGCCATCAGGTGGGGTAGGAAAATGGGCTGGTGTGTGATAAGGATGGGATATGAAAGTAGTGTATGGGTATGTAGGCATTTGGGTCGAAATTCCCATCTGGGCCTGTGACGGAATTTGGGTTGTGGTCATTATTGGTGTATACGAGGAGAAAGGGGCTGAGGATGGGTAGGATGGCAATTGGGAAGATGAAGTTGTGGAGTTGAAAATTCCAAAGGTTAAGGGCATCACCGAGTTTGAGTAGGAAGGGGAAATTCGACTAGGCATGGAACGGGAAAAACCAGAAGTGGTACAAGGTAGACCGGGTATTGAAGGTTGAAGATGTGGCTGGTTATGTGAAAAATAAGGGCTCATGGGGGCAAAAGTCAATGGGTCACTAGATGGTGTTGTATAGGTTAATTTGGGTAGAGGGGTAGGCGTGGGAAGAGGTAAGCCGCTATTTACACCGGAATAAATGGGGGTCGTCGGGGCCGACGGCAACCATAACCCACCGGTGACACCAGTGTAGGCCGGTATTATTGGGGCTGAAAGAGGATGAGTAACCCCTGTTGCTGACGATGGGGTTACCTGTGCCGACGTAGCACGAGGAGCTCCATGAACAGATGAATGTCCCGACTCCAAATACGTACTTTCCTGAGCTATCGCCATGTTAGACTGTGCATCCTGCCGGAAAGCTTCCCTTCGATGAATATCCACCACCAAAGATTCCAAACGTTGGTCTGCAATTTCTCATTTCTTCTGCAACTCCTCCAAGTCCTCAATCCTCTTGCTAGAGGTTGCTATGAAAGCTTGGATCTGTGTTTCGAGGTTGGAAGTACCACCCCCGTCGTCGGAGTGTCGGGTCTTATCCACCATGGTTGCCCAAGATGGATGCTCTGATACCAAAATTGTAGCGTGTAGAGCTACAGCTGTTGGATTGAAGGCAGCTCGTGAACCAAGAGAAGAAAAGAATAAAGAAAAAACTAAGCAAAACAATAAATTGGATTCATAAAATCTGCGTGCTGATTACAATGCATAGGAAGAGAATATAAAGATGATAGAGGCACAGCTGTACTGGCCATTGGTACCTAATGGACAGGTATCCTTAATTCATTAGACTGTGTACTAAAGACTAAATTGTAATATTCCTAAACTAGGGGACTATAACATAAGGACTGATAAACAATTATAATTAACTAAGGGTCCTTCTCAATTCCTTCTTGATCTCTAATTCAAATTCTGTCACACTAATTCGTGACATGAAACAAGAGCCGATGTTACTCTCATCATGAATGGTAATTGTTGGAGCAAATTGACAATGAATCAAATTGACAATGAATAAAACAGTTAGGGTTGGTGTGATTTACTTAGTTAAGGGGATATTATACTATATTGATTATAATGAAGAAATTATTATATATGGATTACTCAATTTAAAAAGATGTTTTTTGTCTTTGAATTTCTAATACTTTCTTTATTATTATTTTATATGTTTTATTTGCATAAAAATTGCATAACTTAAGATTGATATTATTTAATGTTGCTAATCAAATATCGCTTTAAATATTCGAGGGGTCATTTTTTTTCTATCAATCAAACATATACTCCATCCATTTCAATTTATCTGAACATTCTATTTTATTTTTAGTCGGTTTTAAAAAGAATGAACCAATTACTAATAAGAAAACTCTTAACTTTAGGATTCAAATATTACCCTTAGTAAGAAATTTTCGCAGCTACACAAATTATTTATATACTTAAGAACACAAATTTCAAAAGACTTGTACACATACAAATATTATGACATATCTAAAATCACAAGTTTAAAGAAACTCATCGGTCAACTAAGTTTATTAAATGAAAATTGATGAAATATTATTTTAAGTGAAATTTTATACTATTAAAATTAATTGCTCCCATGTACCACAAAAAGAAACAAGCCCGAATTAAGAAAAGAAAGAAATTTGCAGTAATTAAAGCAGGGTCCAAGACCCAACATTGACTGCCAAAATTGAAGGAGAGGAGAGGAGAGGAAGGGTGTGAAAATTGTGAAAACCAAAACCGATCTTCACGCTCTGACAAAAAAACAGAGGAAACAACCCCCACTAACGTACGCCATAATCATATGTCTCTTTCGACGTTACAGTATCTACCAGCGATTTTTAAGGAGTCACTTCCCAATGTTTCTAAAAGTACGCGTGGTGTTACAGTGTACGCCCCCTCCCCCCCCCCCTCCCACCTCCGCTCCAAATAATACAATAATCAAATTTAATTACACTACTTATTGTTTCTGTCGAGTTGCCTTATCTTTGGACTGTCTTCTGGACCACGACATTAGGATCTTCTTTCTCTGCTATTATGCGCCTCTCTCTCTTCACACGTGGTAGGCCTAACTGACGCCTGACCCCCACCCCCATCAACTGTTTTTTTTTATTATTAATTTCCTTTTTTCCTGAGTAGTTTCTAATTTTTTCTATCTTTGAAAAACAGAAAAGTTTTTTATATTTTTATATATTTTTCCGAATCTAAAGTGCCAGATTCTTGAGCGCCACCTTGGCACATGGATATGACATGCAAACACTCCCCCTCTGATATATTTTTACATCAAAAATAATTTAATAATATTTAATTTTATATTTTCTAATTATGATGATTTATAATTAATACAAATATTCATGATTTATTATGGAGATAAATTTTAATAAATTTAATAATATGGAGCTTTGAAATAGCCCAAGTGTTAAGATATTGTAAGAAAATACAGCGTATAAAAGATAGTAATAAATATAAAAGTAAAGGAATACATTGATTATTAGTACTGTTATTTTTTAAAATACTGTAAAGAGGACTGAAAAAGAGTAGTACTCCCTCAGGTCCACAATAAGTAACCAATTTACTTTTTATTTTGATCTAAAATAAGTGCCTATTTATATAATCAAGAAAAAATTTAATTTGTATTTAAAAAATTACCCTTATGTACATATCCCAAAAAAGTTTTCTTACTCCTCACATTAAATATTTACTCCCTCCGGTTCACAATAAGTGTCCAATTTGCTTTTTCATTTTGGTTCAAAATAAGTGTCAAGTTATGTAATCAAGAAAGAATTCAATTTGTTTTTACAAAATAACCCCTATGTACATATCCCTAAAAAGTTTTCTTACTCCTCACATTAAATATTTAATTAGGGGTAGTTTAGTCATAGTAGGTATTTTTGTATAGAACTTAGTATTTTCTTAATGGGCGTGATAAAAGCAAATTGGACATTTATTGTGAACCGGAGGGAGTAATAGGGTAGTTTAGTCATATTAGTTATTTTTGTATAAATTTTAGTATTTTCTTAATGGGCGTGCACAAAACAAATGGATTACTTATTATGGACCGGAGGTAGTATTAAGCTAATGATTATTACAATCAGTGAAGTTAATGATTCTTTCATTTTAAAAACATAAACCTTTTCAGATAAAATTAAAGGGAGAGTGGTTTTCCACGAAGATGGAATGGATAGAGATGATTTTGGAATTGAAAATCTTGAACAAATCCAGAAAGTGAAAGACAACATAATCAAAAGCAAAGAATAAGGTCAAATTCTTGGAAGATGTCTATGGTAAAGATGGGGTGTTAGTGATAGCCATCATTGTTGAGGACACTAGCAAGAAATATACAACCCTCCAATTCAGAAAATAAATAATTTTCCACTGACAAATAAGTTTTGTCTTTACAACACCTAAAAGATTGTGCCTTCACAATGGAAGATTCCAAGAAGGGAAACAAAAGGTCACATTGATGGCTCATTGAATCTGTCTAATGAGAAGTGAGATGAGTGTGACCACTGCACCTTACACAAAAGTCACAATCAATCCCATTGTTATGTTAAGTGAGAAAGAGTCACCTTATTTATATATATGGCATGCACTCAAAAACCTTTTCCTGCTCATTTCCATTTTCATGTGAGTGGTCCTCAAAATACACATTATACTGCTTACTCCTCAAATATACCTTTCATGTATCAACCACTTACTTTGCTATCCTTCGGGATTTCTAAGTGGATGAAAATCACTACTTTAAATGATAAAACTTCTTAATTTTGATTGCGAATTCGAACGGAGAATTTTCATTTTTAAAAAATAAAATTTATATATTTAAAAATTATGTTAAGTCACGATAATTAACAATTTAAAATATATTAAAAAATTAATATCAAAGAAAATTTTATTTGACTCTTAAAAATTCCAACAGTACCACATGAATTGGGACTGAGAAAGTATGTGCTTACTGTTTATTTACCTAAGTTTTGGTAAACATAGTTATACTTCGAAAACCAAACAAATATTTGATGAAGAGAGACAACAAATTGGTCCAAATATCACGATTGGAAAGTGAGGAAGGGGAAACCTCATTAGTACTATTCTTTCGTTTATTTTTACTTGTACAGTATATTAAAAAAATATTTTTATATTTACTTTTCCACCATACTGAATCAAACAAATGATAATCTTTTTTTTTCTTTTTCCTGTTTTACCTTTATCATTAAATACTCATTCCTCAAATCATTTTTCAAATTTTTTAGAAATACTATTATTATTATGAGTAAAATTGTAAAATATATGCTTCGCTTATTTATTTTTAAAGAAAATACAAATGTGAACAAGTAAAAATGAACGGAAGGAGCATTACTTATAGATTTAATAGAGATAGCTTGGGCATGATTATCAAAACAAGACATGAATACTACTTTTCAACTTGTTCTTTTAAAAATCACTACATCTGCCTCCAAAGTAAGGGAATTGCTTTGTTTTGGGGCCACATTATCTTGAATATAGGAGTAGCTAATAACCAAATACCAAATTTAATACTACTACAATCCTTCTCTTTTCAGCATCTTGGATATCTCACCCAAGCAAATAAATAAATCAGAACCACTCTAACATGTATGCTGCAAAATCCCAATTCCCAATCGCATCCCACTGCCCCCCACCAAAAAAAATGTCTCTTTATATCACCATAAATGAGCAAGAAAAGTCATATGACATTGTAAAAGAGTCATTAATGTCAATATGCCCTCAGCACAGGGCAGGGCAAAGTACCTAATTCAAGAGGACCACATTTCCCCCAAAGATGTGCTACGAGCCATTTCAAAAGTAGGTTTTCTTTGCAAAAGTTGGGCATGCATCCAAACTTTATTCAGACATTGATTAAAATATCCAACGTCTATGAAAGTGAAATCAGAGGAAATAAAGTGTCTCAAAAGCTAATCAATTCTCATGTTCTGCTGCCTCATAAAAGTTGTGCTACAAACCTTAATTATAGTACTCCACCATATTCTGGCTGAATTATGAATTTTCAAATTAAATTGGTAATAAGAAAGAATAAGAACCCTTTAGTAGATAGCTTTTTCAATAGATTATGTAGGCAACTTATTTGATAATTTTTTAGTTTTGTGAATCTATTCGGCGACTCCTAGATCAATGTACAGTGAGCTTATTCGACGCAATTTAGATCAGTAAAACTTCCAACATATTAGTAAATTCGGTATTTCCAAATCAGTAGGCTGTTAAATTTTGAATACCAAATAATTAAAGCGATTAAATAAAAAAGGTATGTGGAGATCAAAGAATGAACAATTCGTTTACTAGTACCCAAAGGGAATTTACAGTAACAAAATCTGCAACTCTATTTTTCTCTATCTTTTTTTCTTCATTGTTGAAAATATTCTTGTGTCCATAGATCAAGACGACATGTTAACATGAACTGTGGCATTCATATTAGAATTACACACAGGGCAAGTTTGCTGTAAACTGGATCCACAAACTGTGCAGAGGCACAGATGCCTGCACGGTAACAGCAACACACAGGATTCCCTCTCTCCACACCTCCTGCACATTCTGTTACTTTTACTTTTACCCTCCCCCTTATCCTGCGCCACTACCGCTAACGTGCGCACTTCCTCCTCCTCCTCCTCCTCCTCTTTTTCCTCCCCGTGGTCGCTGCTACCGCAGCACGACTCGACGTCTTCCTCCACCGCTCCTGCGGCGGCGGCGACCCCTGTTCCAGCGGAGAGGCGCTCGTCGCTAACGTGTGCCAGGACTTGTTCCAAGTTGTTACGTAATGAATTGGCTGTGGCTTCGTTCGTTTGTGCTAAGTCCCTCCACAGTTGATTTTCAACGTAAAGACTCTTCACTCTTTCTTGTAAAACCAAATTCATCTTCCCCATTCTCTGTATTTGTTCATCTTTTTCATTCATTTTTTTCATCACCCTTTCACCAATCGCTGACACCAGCATTCTCGCTTGCTGTTTCTGTTGCTCTTCTAGTTCCAATCTTATCTTTTTGGTCTGTAAATAAATAAAAAAACCATATCAGCACATAAGAAATTTATATTAAAAAAATAGGCCCCCATAGCTTCTTTCAAATTGTGATATTTTCAGAAAAAACAATACATTTGGAAAATAGAAACTTACATGATGAGAAATAATGGAGTTGATATCCAACTGATACTGTTGAACGAGCGGCAAAACGTCATCACCGACAAATGATGGATTTTGAGGGCCAGTAGCAAAAGCAGTACTATTACATGTAGTGAACTGATGATTGAGTGAATCTCTTGAACGTTTCCTCGGAGCGACATCAGTTGTTGTCGGCAGATTAAAGGTAAGGCCACTGTCAGTGTTCATCGATGTCTTCGGCTGAACAGAATCACAAATGAATGTTTGATGAATGGGCAACAAGTTTTCTGACATTGGCATCGCTAGAGGCAACCCGGTACCCATCTGAGTATTATATGTAAATCCATTCCCCAGATTAGAATTTACCAAATTCTCTGCAATCTTCTCTGAAACACCCATCTGGGTATTATACCTATTTGAGATGATTTGCTGTTGTTGAAGAGGAAAAAGATTGAGATGTCTTGCTTCAACAGCCATGAAAAACCTCTGATTCTTTACCTTGTGTTTTAGTTTCAAATTGTTCTTTAGAGATTAGAGAAAGAGATATGGGGAGAATGTGGAGAGAAAGGAAAAGGGAAGAGAGAGCATGCAAATGGAGTTGGCGACTAGAGAAGCAAGAATGGGCTTTTGCCTTTATTTAAAACGTTTGGTTTTTGGATAGAGAGAGGATAAAGTCAAAGAAACCTAGAGAGAGAGAGAGAAAAGTCATAGAGGTAGCGAGAATACCGATACGAATTGCTTTGAAATTAGTAAAACTAAAGGGATTGCCTGCGTTTGCAACAACCATTCAATAGATCACTCAACTTTTTAATATCTTAATTAATGACATTGAGTTTTTTTTATTATTTAAATCAGATTATGGGAAAAAGTAGAATAGAACGAATCATTCCAGATGTAGTGGTAATTGAATAGATCCACTTTTGTGCATCGAGCGCATTCTGCGTTTTCTACTTCTCGATCTACCTGTGACTTCCCTACATCCATGCACTTGTGCCCAATGATAAATTTCATGTGTGAACCTATGTTATTTCTTCTTTCCACACAATTAACAACAACAATTGGTGGAGAGAAAAAAACAACAACCATCGTACCTTAATATCGAACAAGTTGCGATCCGTTAATATAAATATTCGCTAATCATTTTTTTTTTAAAAATTCATCTCACACTTTCGTATATATATTTATGTATACTCTCTTTGTTCGCTTTTAATTGTCCATTTTTAACTTTTCACTCCTTTGAAGAAAAAATAACTGAAGTAAATTTTTTATAATGTTACTCAGCATTTTCAAAAGTCTTGAAAAATGATTTGGGAAATGGGTAGTTAATGATAAGGGTAAAATAGGAAAAAAAGTTGTCTTTTTCTTTATTTAGTATGTTGACAAGTAAAAGTAAAAATATATTTTTAGTATTGTCAACAAGTAAAAGTGAGGGGAGGGAGTTTATAGAGTTAAAGGTGTTTACCCTTAAAACGGATAACAAACTGAATCTATACGCAGTTTTAAGGATATGTAGACTGATTCAACCCAAATAATCAAGAAAGTTAGATAAATGAGTTAAAAACACAATGAGTAATACGTTATGGCCTGGCTTAAACTTGGATTGGGCAATATTTTCTGCCCTCGGTTGGATCCTTGATTCTAAGCCAGTCAAGAACAAAGTAAAGTAAAGGCTTTGTAAGAATTAGAAAGGAGAAATAAGTTCGAATTGCCTTAGTATGCGTGATACAATGTGTCCTACTAAATAAAAGCCTCCCCTTTATATTGTAGGAGAGTTTCTTCTTTAGTACATTTCTAAAAAAGGTAAAAATCCTCCTTTCTCATTAATTACTGATCCGCTACCGGCATCGGGCGAGATCTGCGCCGTGATATCCGGTTGGGTGCGGATATCACGACCCTTTATTAGTCGTGTGCAACCGGTTGCCATGTTTTCCGAGGTCTTGGAGCTCGTTTTGTGTCCGGATAGTGTTGTCTTATCAAGTCCGATGGTGAGCATTCCGTTCGGGCCTCGGTACAACAACTTCCCAAGGAGTGGATCGAAGGGATCTACCAGCAGATGTCATACTACGAACACACGTGGTGCAAACTTTCAAAGAGCAAATGGGAGGCCCGTTCTCATGGTAAGGCTCTCCCTTGAATAGTTATTACTATGCCCCAAGCTTACACGATGTTTACCTTTTCTTTCCGTCGTAGGTTTGCCTAAGACCACCGAACTTAGGCAGCTGGATGATGACGAGGATACGTCTGTGAGCACGTGATTTTTGCCCACATGAATTACTCCTACAGAATTCAAAAGAATTAGATTTTTCTTTTAATTATTTGTTATTTTAGAAATTATTGTAGAATTTTTTCTGATTATTTGCATTTTTGTGTGCATGTTTAATTTTTATTTTAATTCATGAAAAATATAAAAATACGTTGCATTTGCATTTAGGACTTAATTTTATATTTTAGATTAATTAGTAAATTAGTTGTTTCACAAAAATATGAAAAATCACAAAAATAGTTCATGTTGCATTTTAACTCTTTAATTTTGAATTTTGTAGCTTTTCTTTTAATTTAGAAGTTATCTAATTTTTGTAAATATTATGTTGAGTATTTAATATAATTTGGTAGGTTAATTTGGTTTAGGAATTAATTTAGATTTCTATTTTTATTTGGAAAAGAAAAAGAAAATTTGAAATTGAAAAAGAGAAGAATTTAAAATAAGAGAAAGTTTGGTTTGGGCCTTTTAATTAAAATTCCCCAGGCCCAAACGATTTTGCCCTGAAACCCGTCCAATTTTTGGCCCAAACTCGCGTCCCAACCCGGTTTGCCCCACTCAATAACCAAACGACCCCGTTTTATATCTTTCAATCCGAGCCGTTGATCCCATTAAATCAAACGGTCGAGAACTGGGGTCCCTTTTTATATTTAACTGTCTGAATGCCCTTACCCCCCCCCCCCCCGTTTCCATCTCCCTCACTTCATTCCTCTCCCTTCAGAGACCTCATCGAACCCTAGAGCGTCGCCCCAATTCTCCACCATCTCCGGCCGGCGGCGTCGCCTCAGATCGGTCCCAAATTAACACCACACACTCCCCATAATCCCTCAAACACTAAACCACCATCAATTTTCTCTAAATCCTCTCCGTTTTCCCTTAATTTCAGATATTAAAACGGAACCCTAGACCCTTTCCCGCCTTCGATTCCTCATTAAAAAGTCTAGTTTTGTTTGTTCTCTAACTTTCAAAGTCGATTTTGGCCAAAATGAGTGCTAGACGTTTGTTCTCGCAAGAACAAATCGACTAACACTCCTTTTCGCCTCAAATCGGAAAGCATTGAAAGTCTGTTCAAGCCATGTTCCCGTTTGACTATTCTAGGTATTTCGTTGCTTCTATTTTGTTTATTCCCATGATCATCTTCTTCTGTTTTCGTTCCTTTTATCTTATCTTTTCTGTTCATTTTATTTTATGCATTTTAAGTCACATATTTCTGTTTCTTCTTGTTTCCTTCTCCTTCTTTTGTTAGTTCGAGTCGATCTATGTTGCATGGTTAGACTTAGGTTATATTAGTGATTATCACCATACTAGTGTAATTAACATTTTCTTCAGTACTTTTGATTTTATGTTTGCCTGTTGTCTCGCTTTCATTTTTCCTTTTGTTTTGCTCCGTTAGATTTTTTCTTTCTTAATGCCGGAATGGCAGAATTTTGGGGCTTACCTATTTGTGGCCTGTGGTCTTTTGGATCACAATTTGGGCTTCAAGGGTTCAGGAGCCCAAACGCCTTCAGAACCTGCTAGTGCAGTAGCCCAAAGACCTTTGGGCAATTTGGTTGAAGGTTTGGTTTACTGATGTAAATAGCAGGGATTTAAGGGGTAGTTTAGGGAATTTAGGCTAGGGAATCTTGTATAACTGACTGGGGAAACTTCTAGGAAGGTAGGTTTTGGGCTGTTTTCAGAATAGATTTTTAAAACTATGGACATAGGAGCAAAAATAAAAATTGCAAAAGGGGTAAAGGGCAAAAGTCTGAACTCATTCTGCTGCCCTAAAACTTCACTATAAAGGCATTGTTTCTTCACTCTCAAGAGAGAATTCAGAGATTAAAAAACCCTGAAAAGTAGAAACGGCTGAGTTGAAATATACATAAAATCCTTGGCATTTTTAGTGGAAATTGGTCTAGTTCTGTTGTCATTCTTCAGAGTTTGAAATCTTTTCAAGAATTTCTGGGCATTCTGGTTTTAAAAAATGGTTTAAAGAGACTGCGTTTGCTATTTTTGCTGAGCTGATTCTGCTGTTTTGTTGCTGCTGGAATACTGTTGTTATCTTACTGCTAATTTCACGCTCCTTTTCTTATTGTTTTTCCTGTTGTAACCACCTATTCACTATACTTCTTTGATGTGTGAAATGGAAGAACATGAAGTTTGTTTGATTGAGCTGAAAATTTGTGACACATCAGTTGGTTAAATGATATTTTCTACATTCCTGAAGTTAGTTAATTCTGCAGTTTAGTTTAATTCCTGTTGTGTGTACATTTGATCAAATCTGTTGCTAGTTTAGTTTTGAAAGTTTTAGGTAGATACTCTAATTTGGCTGATTGTTTTGTAAAAATGACTGGAATACTGTTTAAGTATGAGGACTGTGACTCTTTAGTTTAATTGTTGAGGCTGGCTGGTTTGGAAATGTTTTTCATAGCTATGGATTAAATACTTATTAGTTTAGACCATTCATGTTGTTGGTTTAGCAAATTTGATTTAGGTTTATTTCCCATTAATCGTTTTTTAGACTTGCTTATGTATAGCCTGAAACATAGTCAAATGATTTCAGAATTTGTCACTTAGTTCTGCTTTTGCTCATGTATGAGCACCTTGAATTTTAAAAGGACTTTCAAATGGAATTTGAGCTTGATTTTTGACTTGAGAATTCTCAGATTTAGATTAACTTTTTACATTTGGTTTTCTTTGAAAAGTTGCGAGTCGTGTGGTCTTGTTTAAATGTGCTGGTCTGAATCAGAATTTAGCATGAGTTGTGATCCTTGGATTTTTGATGTTAAATGATGAACAATTTGTGTAAAGGCTTGTTATCACACTAGGAATTATATTTTCAATATAGAATGTATGTTGGCAATCAAATGTGCTTTACATGTGTTTGAGATCGTCAGTATTTGTTCAGATTCAAAGATTTTCATGAAAAATATAGTGTTGCCTCAAATGTTATTGCTGAAGCACTAAACTGGGCTATCAGCATTGGCCCAGTTGTGCCAAATTCCCCTTTCTACAGTTAGATTCTCGATTTGGGCTTCATGGTGAGCCCAATGGTGTTCTCGTGTTTGTCATGTAACTAGCAATTGGCTATTGGGCCTCAGGCCAGGCCCAGGCCTTGGAATAAAAATAGGGCGGATTTCATTTAGTACTAGTCTTTCTAATTAATGAATCAAGTTTGAACATTAGCCTAAAGTAATTATAATTTCTTTGAGTCTTCCTTAATTAGTTAGACTCTTAAAATTAGTTTGAGGTGTGCCGTATTAGCCAAACGTACAATTTATGTCCCTCATAATTTTAAATAAGAAACCATTTGAACAATTAGAATCGAGGTGTGCCATTAGTTAAATTTTCCATGGCCCTCGCAAACTTGAAAGTGCGTAGTTGCTTTAGGCGCGCTATTTAAATTAATTTCCTTAAACTCAGGTGTGCATTTCATGTGACCCAACTCCAATTCTCAACAACGTTAAATAAAATATGTCCTGGATCGCGGGTGCATTTCATGTGACGTGGTTCAAGGCGTGTTTTAAATGACGTTGAATCTTCCTAAAAATAATTAAAAGTGGTCTTAATAAGTTAAAATGTACCATAGGCTAAAACATGTATAAAAATCAGATACTAGGCCAATTGTAATAGTTTAAGCGACCGTGCTAGAAACACGGAACCTGGGAATGCCTAACACCTTCTCCCGGGTTAACAGAATTCCTTATTCAGAATTTCTGTTTGCATACTTCAAAAGGAAAGTCGATTTTTCCTCGATTTGGGATTTTAAAATAATCGGTGACTTGGGACACCAATTAAAATATTCCAAGTGGCGACTCTGAAAAAATTAAATAAATAATCTCATTTCGAATAATGTCACTTAAATTGGAAAAACTTCCTTGTATACCTTTCGGAGTGTGTAAAAAAGGAGGTGTGACAACGTCCTTACCCATCAAACCCTCCGTTTCGGGACAGCCTCGGGCTGCCACGCAGGAGAAGAGGTGGAAAAGAGAATCCTCGGGTTCCCCGTATCCCGAGGTGAAGATAAAAAGGAGGGCAGCCACCAGGGCTCGCAAGCCCAAGAAGAATACTAAGTCCTGGGTATCGGACTCTGATTTGCTTTACCGGCTCGGGTATGAGCCAAAAGAAGACGAAATTGTTGTCGCTCATGGATCGACCCCCACTGGGAGCAGGTGGCTGCCGAGGAAAGGAGACACGAGGTGGATCCCCTTCCTACACGAGAGACCGGAGTGGAGACGGGGGTTGTGACCTCTCGAAAAGCCATTCCTGTTCCGAAGGAGGCAACCGATGTGATAGACATTATCGAGACGCCCTCCTATACCGAGTCTATGCTCGAAGAGGCCCAAGCGGGCAAGGAAAAATCGAACGAAGATGCTCAGGGTTCAGAGGATCCTCTCCACTCCTTCTTCGATGGCATGGACATGTCCACATTGGAAGATTTCTCCAGGCTGGGTCACCTGGAGATACCGAAGATGGACGTGCCTTCAGGAGCTGACGGGCCGAGTATGAGCCCAAGATTGGTGAAGAAATTCCCTGCGCTGAGTGTGGACCACGAGCGCAAAAGGAAGGTTGTTCTCACAGTCCCGGAGGATGCCTAGGTCCTATCCGCTCCAGTAGGCGTAGCCAGCTACCTTCGATGCCTGGTGACCGAGGAGGACCAAACATAGATGAACGAGGTGGGCATGTTGAGTCTCTTCAATAAGTCCCAGCAGGCGTTGAACCGGGTAAAGCTCTAACACCTTCAGACTCCCCTTACGAATCATTTAAGTTTTCCTTTGATGTTTCTTACTTAATTCCATTGTTTTACAGGCTTTAGTACTTCACCACGAGAGCTTCCTCCGGTACCGCTTGGAAACTAGCCAGCTCGGGTTCGAGCTCAAGGAGGAGGTCCAGAAGACGGACATGTACATACTTCTAAGTGAGCAACAAGACGAGGCCCTCAAGGAATTCCCGATTCTTCAGGTCGAGCTGGAAAAAACTTATAAGGAAGCCTCGACCCTGAAACGAGAACACGCCGACCTGGTTGAAAAGGTAAAGGTTTTTGAAGATTAGAACGAGCAATCTAACCGCGATGACTAACAACACAACTTCGCATGTCCAATAGAAATTGGATTTGATCAACCAGTTGCGGGCTGAGATGGACGAGGTCAAGGCCCAGACCGAAGTGTGGAAGGGCAGGATGGACCGACTGGCCTCGGAGAAGGAATCTGCAAAGGTGGAGTTGGCGTCGGTCGAGAACCAACTTCGGGTGGCGAAGGACAAAGCCGACAAGTGTAGTCTGAGCGATGACCTTCAGGCACAATTGAGCTCGGTCGTCGCGGAACGGGATGCCCTCGGAAGAGAATATGAGGCACTGAAGTCCAAATTGGACACAACCTCCGCTGATGTTGAAGAAATGGTTGGCCAATACAAGGCCGATGTGGAGGCACCCGAGACCCGCCTAAAGACAAAAGTCGAATATATGAAGCGGCTATCCCAAAGAGAGACCCTCAAAGAGATTCACGCTCGAGGTTTCGACTTGTCGGCTGAAATCGAGGAATATAAGAGACTCGAGGCCAAGGCAAAGGAGCTCTACGAGCTCGAGGATGCCGAGGGGTCTGAAGGATCTGAGGGCTCTGATGATTTCGGTGGTGAAGACCAGGCATAGATGCCTTGGCATCTTTTCAGTTTTTGTTTCTCCTTATGTGTTTGTATATATATATTTGTTTTGAGGCCGTTATGTCACGCCTTTGTAAATGTATTTTGGAATGTATATATGAATTTTCCCTTTCTAGCAATATCGCGTCTTTACTTTTCTAGCGTCTCCTTGCAACTTCTATTCATGTATTACTTTTGATGCCTTAGTGTAAAATTGGATGTAGTTATGGAGCATTCTTTCTATGGAAGTTCAAACGAAGCCCGACTTCGGTGCAACTTTATTTTGCTCGTGGTTTTGAAACCTCAGTGCGATCGGAGGTTTCCAAGATGCTTAAGTGGTTTTTCACGATGCTTTTGTCGAGAATAACCTTTAGGTAGGTTTCGAGCTTTTATAAAAGCTTTATCTGATTACGAGCTTTGGACGTCTCTGAATAATTCTTAAGGTGGCCGTAGACTTTTGTATTTGGGCACCGCCTAACAGTTTGGTGCCTTTGAGATTCGGTAGCCTGGGTTGTCCGAACTTTCTTCGGGCTACAGTCCCCGAGTAATGGTAGCCCTTGGGCTCGATAGTCCCTGGGTAGGGATAGACTGTGAGCACTTAGGATCCGGAATCGAAGAAGCAAGAGAGTGTGTAATAGCGAGGCGGAACTTTCTTTTATTTCTCAGTGTGTAACGTACATGATTGAAATCGCATAAAAGCATGTATCATGGCTAAAGTGGACTATATGACCACGGTTCATACGACCGTTTGGTCCTTACAATGAATCCTAATCACCAAGCCCTAGCTTCTAACATACAATGTTTTTTTTTCCTTGCTAAAATCCTTAATCTGAGGGTAATGGCCCCCAGTATTTGAGGTCGAGCTTGAGAGGGCTCGGATACTATTGATGTGAGGCGAACACTCATTGACTCCGGTTTAGGACCAGCCTTCAAATCTAAGTTAGCATATTTTACTGTTGCCTCGTTAAAAACCTTGCCGAAAAACCCATTTTGGGACAAAATCGGTTCAAGGGAAAAAGAGAGCAACGCATGCTTCTAGGCCTAATGGCTAAAACCGTCCTTAGTCGTTTTACCTGCATATGTTAGTCCAATTCATAACATAATTAAAAAGTAATAGAGTTCATACCTTAGAAGTAGTATCACTTTAGGTGTGCCATATTCTAATTGTTCGGTAGTTGTATGCCGTTTCCCGCTTCGAGTTTGTATGAGCCTTTGCCGATTATTCCGACAACTCGATAAGGTCCTTCCTAGTTCGGTCATAGCTTACCCTCGTTCGGGTTCTTGGTATGTAATGTAACTTTCCTTAACACCAGGTGCCCGATTTGGAATTGTCGGAGGTTGGCTCTTCGTTTGTAATATCTTTCTATTCGTTATTTCTGTGCGGCCAACTCGACCAGGGCGGCCTCCCGCCTTTCATCCAATAGTTCTAGGCTCGTGATCATGGCCTCGCTCTTCGACTCTTCTATCGCATATTGGAAACTGAGGCTCGAATCTCCCACTTCAACTGGTATCAAGGCTTCGACACCGTAGACCAACAAAATGGGGTGGCCCAGATACTCGACTTCGAGGTCGTACGGTATGCACACAGGACTTCGGGCAGGATTTCCTTCCATTTCCCTTTGGCATCGGTCAACCTCTTTTTCATGTTTTGAAGCATGGTTTTGTTTATAGATTTTGTTTGTCCGTTCTCACTTGGGTGGTAAGGTGTTGATAGTATTTTCTTAATCTTGTGATCTTCGAAGAACTTATTTACCTTGTTGCTGATGAATTATTTCCTATTATCACAAATGATCTCAGTCAGTATGCCGAATCGACATATTATGTGGTCCCAGATGAAGTCAATGACTTCCTTCTCTTTTCAAACACTTGAACTTCGACCCATTTGGAGAAATAATCGATCATGAATAGTATGAATTGAGCCTTACCGGGTGCCCACGGTAAGGGACCAACGATGCCCATTCCCCACTTCATAAATGGCCATGGGGACAAGAGCGAATGGAGTAGCTTTCCCGATTGATGGATCATCGGCGTATGTCTCTGGCAGTCATCGTAGTTTTGTATAAAGTCCTTTGCGTCTTTCTCCATTTTGGTCCAGTAATATGCCAGTTCGGGGTACTAGCCGAGATCACATGTGATAACGGGAACAGTTTATCGGCGGCAAGATTAATAAGTTTTTTGAAGATTACAAAATCAAAAGGATTTTATCGACACCCTACCACCCAAGTGGAAACGGTCAAGCAGAGTCAACAAACAAAACTATACTGCAAAAGCTGAAGAAGAGATTGACCGACTCAAAACAAAAATGGAAAGAAATTTTTCCCGACGTCCTAAGGGCATATCGAACAACTTCGAAGTCAAGTATCGGTGAAACATCATTCTCTCTAGTCTACGGAGCGGAAGCTTTGATACCGGTAGAGGTTGGAGAACCAAGCCTAAGGTTCCAATATGCTACGGAGACGTCAAATGACGAGGCCATGTCCACGAGCTTAAATTTAGCAAACGAAAGGCAAAAAGCCTCCCTAGTCCGATTAGCGGCCCAAAAATAATGAATGAGGAGATACTACAATCGAAGGGCGAACTATCGACACTTCCAAGTCGGGGACTTGGAATTGAGGAAAGTTACACTACATACCAAGAGCTCGAATGACGAGAAATTAGGCCCAAACAAGGAAGGACCGTACAGAGTCACCGGTATAACCGAGAAAGGGTCGTACCAGCTCGAGTCCGAAAATGGTGTACAACTACCCAACAATTGGAATGTGGCACGCTTAAAGCGGTACTACTGCTAAGGTATGAACACAATCTTCTTTGTGGTATTTTATGCTTGGAACTAACCGGTGCAGGTACACAATAGGAGTCAAATCTAAGGATTAGGTCTGAAAGCACGTATTGCACTCTTTTTGCCTTGGACCGATTTTTTTCCCGAAGTGGGTTTAACGGCAAGGTTTCTATCGAGGCAACAGTAAGCGCGGTACCTTAGTTTTGAAGACCGGTCTATTACTGGGGACCACAGATCATTCGTATCAGATCAATAACATGCGATTCAATCTCAAATAGTAGGGGATATCACACCTTATGTGAAGAACCGAAGTCCTAAGTTCGAAAATTTAGAAGGCATTCTTATTCAATATTTAAAGACAAGGCTTGAATATTAGTATTAATTGTAAGGTTCAAAAGGTCAAATGAACCGTGCCCACGTAGCTCATTCTCGCCACTTTACATAGCTTTTGTACCGTCGATTATTTGCATGACATTCAAAGTAAAAATAGAAATTTTCCTTCTATGTTTCGTTGGTTCAAATTCTCATAAGCAATGTTATCATTAAAATTACTTAGAATGAATGTTGGGTTCAAAACCCTTAAGCCTACGGGCCTCCCCGAATTGGGGACTGGTACCTGACGATAAGACCGGGAAATTAAGGCTACTAATTCCGAAAGCACCGAGCCTACTAGGTAGGGCGCAAACACAAAAGGCCACGACCAACTTAAACGGCTCGGAGACGTCTGAGTCCGTACTTGAAAAGTAAGGTCCTTACATATTGTTAATACACAAAAAGGACTACTTCAGAGCCCCGTCAAGTTACTCGATCTCGAATTACAGCCATAAAAAGAGCCATCTTCGGCAAAGAATAATTGTTTACGGTTAAAACATTCAAAGAATTTTAACAAAGACTTTGTTTTTTATCGGGTCCTCCAAAGTGAAAGCAACTCGGAGTTATTACTTAATCCAAGCCTCATCCGGGCTTTGGGGGAACGAACAGTCTATGTGATGTCAAATTCTGTGCTAAGACATCGACGGTATATTATAAGTCTTAAACATAAACAAATACAGAAAAGTAAAGGACACAATGCATCGCTGAAGAAATTTTTTTATATACATATGTACCAAAAGGTATTTGCAGAGGCACTCTGAAATAACCCCATTTTGGGCTGGTATCTCACTTTGGCCTCAGCTTCAAGCCTCTTCGCCTCTTCGATCTCGGCCGCTAGGCCAATTCCCCCAGCATGGATCTCTTCAAGGGTCTCTCTTCGAGACAACCACTTCATATACTCGGCCTTCGTTATTATATGGGCCTCGGATACCTCCACATCGTTCTTGTATTAGGCCAACATATCATGAACTTCGGAGGCCTCGTTCAAAGACGCCTCCAATTTGGACTTCAGCGCGGTGTATTCATGGCTGAGAGCATCCTATTTTGTAATGGCCAAGTCGAGTTCTGCCCGCAGTTCCTCATTTAGCCGAGACCATTTGTTGGCTTTTTCCCTCATCACCCGGAGCTGTAGTTTGGTTGATGCCAAATCATCTTTGGTGGCATCCCGCTATGAGGCCAGGAGATCCATTTTGCTCCTCAACTTCTTGGCTGAGGCTTTGACCTTGTCCATCTCGGCCCTAAGCTGGTCGATCAGGTCTATCTTCTCTTGGACCTACGAGGTTGCGGCATTAACATTTGCGTTTAACCTCTCGTTATTAATCTCAAACACTCTTACCTTTTCAACCAGAAGTGTGTGTTCCCATTTCGCCTTCGAGGCCTCCTTTTGAGCTTTTTCCATCTCGACTTGGGATGGAGTAGTCCCTTAGGACTTCATATTTTTGCTCACAGTGAGCTTTATACATGTTCTTTTGCCGGACCTGCTCCTTGCGCTCAAACTTGAGTTGATTACCTCCATTTGAGACAGTGGAAGCTCTCATGATGAAGCACCGAGGCCTGAAGCATAAAAAGGCAAAATCGTTAAAAACCGCTCAAGCAAAATGTAATCTTCAAAAATATGAGAGGAAGAAAGTATACCTTGTTCAGCACCAGATGTGCCTCGTTGAAGGGGCTCGGCGTGTCCACCTCGTTCATCTTCACTTGGTCCTCTTATGTTACCAAGGAACGAAGGTAGCTGGCCAAACCGACCGGCCCGAATATCATCCTAGTATCCGCTGGTACTGTAAACATGATCATCTTCTTCCGATCAGGGTCACCAATTCACGAGCTTTGGGCTCGAACTCAGCCCACTTGACTTAGCGGCACATCCTTTTTCGGGATCTCCAAGTGTCCAAAACTGGAGTAGTCTTTCAGATGCTGATGTCAATGCCTTCTAAAACAAATTGAGGGCTTTGTCCACAGCCCATGATGCCTCGGTCGGCTTTTCTATAACGGCCCGAGCCTCATCGAAAAGAGGCTTCGTGTGAGACGACAACTCCGAGACATCGATAACGTCGGCAGTCCCTCTCGGAACTGTAGTAGCTTCTGGAGGGGCAGTGGCCACAGGTTCTTCCTCGGGCTCCCAAGCTGAAGAGGGTTGTCACCACCTCCGATGCTTCCGGCTCTTGTGTAGCGTCGGTCGTCTCGTGGGTGACAAACTCCATGTCATCATCCTCGAGGTAGTCCCTGAGCTGGTAGAGAGAATCAGGGTCCGGGACCCTGGCTCAAGTACTTTTATTGGTGCTCTTTCTCACCCTGACTACAATCCTCTTCTTCTTGGCCTCGGCGGGAGCGTTTGAGGGGTCAGGGGACCTTTTTTTCTTTCTTGTTTTCTCTTCCTTCTTCGCAACAGCCTCGGCAGTAGGTTGCACCGAAGCGGAGGGTCTTTCAGATGGGGACGAGGCCACGACCTCGATAATTGCCCGAAGCTTGGTGGTCTTGGGCAAACCTGTGAAAAGGAAGGACTTAGTCAAAATGACGATAAAATAAAAAGGACTTAGAGGGAAATCCAATCAAGAGAAGAAGTACACTCACCATGGAAACGAGCCTCCCATTTGCCTTTAGAAAGTTTGCGCCACTCGTGCTCGAAATATGTCAATTATTTGTAGATACCCTCGACCTACTCCCTGAAGTGAGGGACTGCTTGGGGACTCGGGCTACAACTACATATAAAAAAAAAGAGTGAGTAGTGGGAGAAGATGGATAGATTCAAAGGAGTAGAAAACTAAAAGGAAATGGCCTTACGTTTCGAGTTCCACTTCTTGCGGAACGGAAGAACTCGAAGGGAATGAGCTCTTCGATCTTTATCCGAACAAACCTTCCCTGCCAACCTCGGTCCCTGTCCTCATCGATGCTCGAGAAGGGATCCTTCTTCGCCCATCGAGCAAGCTTGATCAACCCCCCACGAAAGATTCGGGGGCTGTATACACGAAGCAGATGGTCGATCGTGAAACAAGACTCCTCCGTGTTGATGGCAAAGTGACGGAGGAGGGTCACAATCCTCCAAAAGGATGGATGGATCTTCCCGAGGCAGACTTCGTACCTCTTAAAAAAATCGAGGACCACCGTGTCCATGGGACCAAGGGTGAACGCTTAAGTACCCATCCATGTGCGTTGTGATGTCCTCATTAGGACCGGGAATGACTACTTCCTTACCTTCCCATTAGCAGTCCTCCCGGACCGCTAGGAGAGTTTCTTCGGTGATGGAGCAATATACCTCCACGCCTCCTCACCTCGATCTCCTTGTTTGGAGGCTTTTTCGACCTTAAAGTCATTATTTGTGGAGCAGCCTCCGCGGATAAACTCTTTAAGAGGAGGTTCCGGGGCTACTACCGGAAGGGCCGCCTCGGTATCTGCGGCCGAGGCAGATGTTGAAGGAGCAGTGTTTTGAGGTTTTTGCCATCTTTATCTGTGAATATGAAAGTTTGAAGGCTAATATGAAGGTTTGAAGATTGATATGAAGATTTGAAGGTCTAGCTTAAAGATTTAAAGGCAAAGTATGAAGATTGAAAATTAAAAAATGAAGATGTGAAGAACAATTTGTGAAGATTTGAAGGAATGATGAACAAGTAAAAAATTCGAGGGTAACTCCGAGATACCCGCGAACTTCCCGAGATCACAGTCTCTATTTGTTACGCCATCATAGTTATAGCTAGCGAGGATCTTGCCACCTGTTGGCGACATACACAACGTGTAGGCTTGAGATTCAAAATAGTTACTTCCCAAATACAACAACAACAATAACCCAGTAGGATCTCACTAGTGGAGTCTGAGGAGGACAGTGTGTACGCAGACCTTACCCCTATTTCGGAGGGTTAGAGAGCCTGTCTTCGGAAAAAAGAGAAATGCAACACGAGAAATTCTCAGGGTTCACCCATCCTAGTTACTTCCCAAATAAATTCCCGGGGTCACCCATCCTAGGTACTTCCCAAATAAACTATAAATATCTCACCTTATGCACTTGTAAAACACACACATCCTAGGCAATATACGATACTCTACATATTATTATTTCAAATTACCGCTTCAGATATATACTTGAAGAACGCTATTGTATTCTTATGTAACTACATTGGGAGCCGACACTCTGTTTAATAAGAATCTCTCAATTACGTTCTTTAATTCTGTTCAGAGAGACAAAAAGGGAAAAAAAATCCTGTTCAGAGACTACCATTATTGCTCAATATTTTATTCAAGTACTTTGGATAAATCTGGTTGCTAGTCGCGTATAATTTAAAATATAATTGTAACTCTAAAGTCACTTTTCGGGTTAAACACACTCCATACAGTCCTCACGTTGTTTTGGAATTTCTGTAGAAGTTAATTTAGTGATAAATTCATCAGTCAGCTAATTTGTAGGGGCTTTTCCGGAAATTCAGGTTTTTCTGATATATGTCAAACTGCCAGGATAACATGATTACGTGGCGGTAAATTCGATGCAGTAACTGACATTTTGGGTCTCCGCCACGTTGTTCTTCTCAATACCTGACCACCACGTCAGCCGTAGACCATAGGAGTCCGGAACCCAATTGTGGTTCTTTTGGACTCAAAATACATGAATAGATGGGAAAATAAAAGATGGCATTTTTATATATAGTGCCAAAATACTTGGCACTATACATTAACATTAACTGTGCCGTTAATGTATAGCGCAAAGTATTTTGGCACTATACTGAAAAAGCTGACACGCCCAGGTAGCGCCAAAATACCCGGCGCTATACCCCTTTTTAAAAATCGAACCGTCTTCTTCATCGTCGTTCTGGTTCTTCTTCCTCAATATTTTACTCCTTCTTCTTCTTGGTCCCCCACTCCCATACCCGCTGCCCCACTATTTTTTTTAAAAAAAAATTTCTGGGTCCCCCTTTCACATAAAAGGTGAAGAACGTAGGTCCCACATTCGAGTAGAGTTTCGTATTATTGTTGATTCACACTTCCGGAGTCAAAATTTCAATCCATTTGCTTTCCGAAAATTCTAAATCGAGGTATTTCGGTTTATTTTAAGAACTTTTATAATAATGCATATTATTTGATTTGTATGTGTTCTATTTCGGTTTGTGTTTTTTTTTCGAAACTAGCATGTTAAATTTATCCGGATTTAATATTAGTGTTTTATAAAAAAATATAAATTTGTCAAATAAATTTGTCTGTTAATATCCTGATTTATATATATGTGTTTTCATGCCGTTTTGTGTTTTATTTGCAATTAAATTTATTTGTTGTTTATGTTTAGTTTAGATTATTTTTTAGCGTAGTAAAATCTAGACCTTTTTAGCGTAGTAAAACGTAGACCCTTTTAGCGTATAAAATTTAGAGCCTTGTAGCGTAGTAATGTGTAGTATTTTAGCTTAGAAATTCCTTTTGTTTAAGTATGTTATACGGGTAGTTGAAAATGCAAACTTTGTACAATTAAGTTAATAATTGTATCAACACACATAATTAGTAATTTGTACAATTAAGTTATTAAAAAATTTTAAATAATAAAAAAATACATAATTATTAATGATAGTTTGGTGCCACTGGGCCTCAAATATCGAGCCCGGAACCCATAGGTATATATAATAATATATATATATATATATATATATATATATTATATATATAATATATATATATATATATATATATATATATATATATATATATAATTTGTACAATTAAGTTATTAAAAATATGAATTTAAATTATAAACAAACACATAATTATTAAATGATAGTTTGTTGCCACTGGGCTCTCAAAATATCGAGCCCGAAACCCACAATTATATATATATATATTATATATATATATATATATATATATATATATATATTATATTAATTTTGTACAATTAAATTATTAAAAATATGAATTTAATTTTGAGGCCCAGTGGCACCAAACTATCATTAATAATTATGTGTTTGTTTTATAATTTAAATTCATATTTTTAATAATTTAATTGTACAAATTATATATATATATAAATAATATATATTATATATATATAATATATATATATATATATATATATATATATATCATAATTAACAAGCATAATTTTATTTCATAAATCTTGCAACATAGACATAACTACTAATTATTACAACATCAACTCATGGGTAGTTAGGTACACTAGAAGAACACCTACCCCGAGGTTGATTACTGTTGCCACCCAAAGGACATTTTCTACGGTCGTGTCCTGTTTGCGAGCATATACCACATTTGCGCGCATAAACGGTATCACTAACATCCATTTGGTTCCGTATACGCTTTCTCTTCTGCACCTGTATTTTACACAAATAGGACTTGTTACACACCATTTTAAATGGTTCCGGAGGCCAATAATGCTCAGCACCCACTGGCTGCAACTGACCACTATATGTGTTTAGGTACTTGAAAACACTATATTATTGATCAACATAGTTGGTTGCACCTAAACCAACTTGTTGAAAGCACTTGATGGCATGTGAGCAAGGCATGTGGTAGATAGACCTTTTTCCACAAGTGCATAACCTTGTAGATTCATTTACAGTATGCACATTATTATCCCGATTTTGATGGATAGCGGTGCGAACTTCAAAAACATTTCTTTCGTTATCATACTGCAAAAATGAATGCCAATGTGCTCGCCGTCTGTATTTCTCAAATCTCTTCATCGGCACTGGCATAAATTCAACACCACTTTTCATCAATGACGTTGCAGCTGCAGACCTTTCAACAAACCTCTCCGCCATCTGCTTGAACGACATCCGTACTATGGCTGTGACAGGCAATCCTCTTGCTGACTTCAATAACCCGTTGAAAGACTCTTGACACATTTGTAGTCAGAGTTCCCCATCGTCTGCCACCATCCTCATGCAAAGTCCACTTTTCAGGGTCATGTCGCATTAACCAACGATAGGCTGCCTCGTCTTCTTGCCTGATATATTCCATGTGCCTCCGGAATTTATGCTGTTGGTGGTCTGTTGCTGCCATCCATATCAAATCATGCAGATCCTTATTGGGATATGCCTTCTGGAAATTGGCTTTAAGGTGCCTAACACAGTAACGATGGTAGGCATAAGGTTCTTGCCATGCAGGCAAGTTCTCCACAGAACTTAAGATACCACCGTGCCGATCAGATATTAGACAGATACCGGAACGCTGTTTGACAACGTGCTCTTTCAAGTGGTTCAAAAACAGCGTCCACGTCTCTTGGCTTTCATTGGCACAAATAGCAAAAGCTAGAGGAAATATCTGTCCATTAGCATCTACTGCCACGGCTATCAACAACTTGATATCGTACTTTCCATAGACATGAGTGCCGTCTATGGATATTACGGGGCGACAATGCGAAAAACCATCAATTGCTAGTTTAAACGCCCAGAACACGTAATTGAATATATATTCTGGTTTACCCGGACTCCGCTCAAGCTTCCACTCAACAACCGTCCCGGGGTTAAACTGCTGCAGTGCAGCCATGTACCTAGGCAGATCTGCAAATGACTTATCCCAGTTACCATAGACTATTTCAAACGCTCGTTTGCGCCCGAGAAAAGCCTTTCTTTTAGTAATGGTATGGCCATGTTCCTGGTGAACTGTTGTAATGCATTCTTTGATTTTATACCTTATGGACTGTTCGATGTGTGGAATAAGAACAAGAGAAATGTGATGAAATTCCATGATGGACGTTTTCAATTAAGTGATGACTACCGGATGGGCCACTTGTAAAATTCATATCCGGCCGGTACCCCCTATTCAATATATGAGCGTTAATACAAATTCAATACGCCAAAAATATACATAATTAACACAAATGAAAATTGAAGTTTACCACTCGTCTTGTGAATTATGAAAAACAGAGTATAAATTATTTTCTCGCTGCTCATTCGCCGGCGGTGATAAGTTTAAATCAAGGAAAACTCTTTTATCCGGAACCTGTCCGGCAAAAACTGCTCCAGAATAACCACCCGATGACTGGGGGTTATCTCTACTACGCAAAACCTCATTTTTTGGAACGTCTTCGACCTTCACGTACATCTCCAACATTGTGATTACAAGAAATTTCCGGCATTCGTCCGGAGTCCTCAGAAAATCACTCAAAGTTTCATCATCGCCGATGTTAAACTCCGAGTAAAAAGCAACCCCTTGCGGAGTGACGGAATACGGATATCTTCCGGTTACTTTAAGTATCACTGAACGTTTCCTCACACTCATTTTTTTGCATAACAACGATATCAATTTGTCGTACTCCATTGTAAGTGGCAATTTAACATGACACTTAGCAGGTAAACTGTAGCCCACGGAGTTATTCTCCAACACAACCTCACTCTCCCAATATAATGAAACTCTTATTCTACGCTCTTCAGACATAATGAAAAAATGGTGGAGAATTTAATAACAATAAACGTTTCAACAAGAGTTAAAATTTTTTTTGAATGAATTTCTATACAATCCTAACCTCTTTATATAGGAAATGGCTAGCCGGATTTTTTTTTATATATAGCACCCAAAAAGTGGGCACTATACGCTTTTGAATTATTGAAGTCAGGAATTATTGGTGGGGCCAGGAAAAAGGGATATAGAGCCAGGTTGGCGCTACACCTGGGCGTGTCAGCTTTTTCAGTATAGTGCCAAAATACTTGGCGCTATACATTAACGGCACAGTTAACGTTAATGTATAGCGCCAAGTATTTTGGCGCTATATATAAAAATATCATCTTTTTTTTTTCCCATCTATTTATGTATTTTGAGTCCAAAAGAACCACATTTTGGTTCCGGACTCTAGACCATGGTGCTACTTTTTCCTTTTCCTTCTCTTCTACGTACTTCTTTTGGGTTTTCCTTATTTTAACTTCTTTAAAAAATTCACTTTTACTTGTCCACTATACTAAAAGTACATTTTCATTTTTACTTATGTAATATATTAAAAATACATTTTCACTATACTAAATCAAGAGAAAGACAATTCTTTTTTTCTTGTTTTACCCTTATCATTAACTACTCTTTCCTCAAATTATTTTTCAAGACTTTTGAAAATATTATCATTATTATGGATAAAATTATAAAATACTCCCTTTGGTCCACAATAAGTGATCAATTTGCTTTGGGCGCACCAATTAAGAAAATACAAAATTTTAGACAAAAATAATTAATGTGACTAAACTACCTTTCATTAAATGTTGCACCATAGTTATAGTAGTACTTACTTCTCTTCTCAAATTTGAGGAGTAAATGACTTTTTAGGGATATGTACATAAGGGTAATTTTGAAAAAATAAATTAAATATTTTCTTGATTATATAAATGGACACTTATTTTGGACCAAAATAAAAAAGCAAATTTCCACTTATTGTGGACGGAGGGAGTATACACTTCATTTATTTTTTTCTCAAGGGAGTGCAAAATCAAAAATGGACAATTAAAAGTGAACGGGGGAGTACATAATTTTAGCTTAGCTACTGCAAAGTGATAGTGCAATTTTTTTTTTTTTACAGCAATAGGATAAATGCGTTATTCTTTTTCACACAAATAAAAAAAGTTATGTCACTGAAAATGAGAAAGAAAAGTAATTATATAAAATAAATCTATATTTGATGAACTGGAAAAAAATAAATAGCCTCCTATAATTGCTAAAAGTACATTAATAGTATAATATCTGTATATTATTATGTCTAGAATTTTATTCATAATTTAAGTTATGTGTAAATTCGTACTTTTTTTAAACATTATTAGATTAAATTAACATTTCACAGCGGATAATTGATTGTAGCAATCTCGATTTGGTAATGAAAAAGAAACTTAATAACATATAATGGCAAGTTAAATTATTTGCAAAATTAGTATATGTAACTTGAATTCTGATTGTAGCAATCTCGATTCAAGATTCAATTTTCGCCTCGTAATTTTCTTATGCCATTTCCCCAACCCTACCCTATGTGTAATAGAATTTAAAACAAACACTTTGTAATTTTTTCAAAAAGTAGATGATTTTCGAGATGAGTCGTTAGGAACGTGAGGGCCTTTTTTTTGAACTTTTCTCCTTAGCCTTGTTAATGAGATGGGACCTACTTTTGTCCCACGTGTGCGCAACCAGATCTGGACAACTCCTCTGGACGCCGATGTGTGGGACCCAGTTTCAAGGTGGGTCCCGCAGTTTTCTATTTCATGTGCGATTTCCCAGTTTTGGTACTTTGTCCCCATTCCTTAACTGTGTGTTGTCTTTGTACGGATAACCTTTGCATGACAACAAAAAGATTACGTGCTCTCATGCTCCACCTTTATTTGGTGTGGACTTTACAAAATATTAGTGCTCATTCGTTCACTTTTACTTGTTTATTATTGACTTTGTACTCTCTAAAATAATATAAATAAAGTACAAAATTTATATAATACTCATATTAATTGACGTATAGTCTTAATAAATTTAAAAAATAATTTAGAATGAGTAATTAATATTCAGGGCAAAACGAAAAAAATAAATTATTTTCTCTTACTATGTGAAAAGTGACAAATAAAAATAAAGATATTTGATAAGTAAAGTAAAAATAAAAATTTATTTTTAATAAAAGTGAACGAAGGGGTAATATTTTTTGCTATAAATGGACAAGGATAAACCAAAAATAACAAAACCCCACCAAACTAAGACTTGTTCACATGCATTAATTCTTGCTTTTATCTTTGTCAAGATAAAGTTAGCAACGTACAAAAATCTTATTTTAGCTTTTTGACATATTATCAAGCCAAGCAACTCTCATTTAAGCCCTTAATCTTTTGAATTTAAAAAATATAGACAGAATACATAGTTTACCCTCTGACCTTGAGGTCAAATTCCTATGGCACACTCCTTTAATAGGGATAACTTTTTGCGTAAGCAACCTTTTAAAAGTGTGTCAAAAACACACCACTTTTGCTCACTTGGCATTGCGTGATTTACACCCAATAGAAGCGAGTGAGTATTAATTTTTTGTGTATGGGGCTATAAATTGACGCCACGTGTTCAGTTCTTTTTATTTTCTTATTTTTTTTTATCTATCTTCTTTTTTCATCAATTTTTTTAATCTTAAATTTATTTATTTTAAAAGTTTTTGGGCCTCCATCTTCACCATCCCTTCATCGTTGCTTCGCCGCCATCCTCCATTGTCACCGTCCAACATCACCTACCTCAATATGTGCTACACCATAAATCTTTTCCATTTCCGTCGATTCAAAATTAAAACCCATAAACCACAAAGAAAAAAAAGCTACTATTTTGCCACTAATTCAATGAAACCCATTTCAAATTCTTCATCACAATCCCCAATGTTCTAATTTTCAAGCACTATCAATGTTGGAAATTAAAATTCAAAATCACAACTTTGAATGTTACTCCCTCCGGTCCAAAATAAGTGATTTTTTGGATGCTTTCACACAGATTAAGAAATCTACCTTTTAGCATTAATTAGCAATGGAATTGACCATATTAACCTTTACTATCTCACATAAACACTCCTAACACAGAGTAGATTCGACGCTATGCCACAAGGTTATCCGAGTTCACAGGTGTCGTTGCTTATCCCTTTCTTCATTAAGATGGAGTTGGTGTTCAGTATACCCACCTACTCACTCGCGGAAGAGAAGAATAGATCCATTGGCGGGGGTGACTAACCGGTCGTACCTAGCCTCGATTCACGTCGCAAACATTGTCCAATGATTCATGAAAACATGCAAAGAGCAGAGTTGGCGCATCTGATCTTTCTTCTTCAGTGCCAGGCATAAAGAGCTAGCGCTAAGAGCAGGGGATGAATCTTTATCGACTTCCTTTTGAATAACTTGGATAACATCTTTATGGACATCTGAGAGAGGTTCTTATATTCCAACACTATTTACTCCAAGGACAATGTAGGGAAAAAATAATTAATTCATTCTTGAAATCTAAAAAAATCACTTATTTTGGACCACAAGAAAAAGGCCAAAAAATCACTTATTTTGGACCGGAGGGAGTAAGGTATTAAGGAGTTAAATGAAGAAACTTCAAATGATGAGCAGGTGATTGAAATTGGAATTTTCCAACTCCAAATTAAAATTTTTTTTTTTGAGAAAACTGATTCGGAAAGTTTAGAGAAAGAAAGTACCTACAAATAAATATTACTCATTGTTGGTTAATCAGTTCCACAAAATCTAGTTTTTAATTCGTAAAGCTGATAGCCATTTTGAGAGATGGATTTTGGCTAAAATGGTGCCTTGGGTAGATTAAGAAGGATGAAGTTTTTCTATTTTTTTTCAAGAAGATGGAGATTTTTAAATGTAATTTTTTTAAGTTAATGACATGTGTCACGATATTAATGGTGTGTGGCATACACTTGCTGGGAACAAAGTGGTCAAGCACCGAACATGTGTGTCCTAGAAATACTTTGAAAAGGTTAAGTGTGTAAAAGGTTGCCCGTGTTGAAAACGTGTGTAAGAGGGATTTGGTCTTAAGGTCAAGAGGTGAATGATGTATTCTGCCAAAAATATATCCTATTCACCTTTTGAATAGGACGATGACCAGCTTGATCTTCATCAACAGCCAAAAATGAACTAAATGATTCTATAAGTTTGATTTATGGCAAATTTTTCCTTTTCACATTCAATAGTAAATTCCTTCAGCAAACAATATTGGCATATTTTGCTTATTCAGACAAAAACTTAAACTTTGATATAATATTATTTTTAAAACTTATATCAAGGTATATAAAGGAAAAAAAATGTCCACCAAGTAGAGTTTCCCTAATAACTTGCATAATGAGAAGGAGAAAGATACATCGTATCACGATAATCCCCCAAAATAATTTCATACCTAATTAAAGTAAGTTGCTAGCATTTTAACCATTTTATTCCTAATTTATTTGACTAAAGTTGGATTTCCTTATAATTTGGTTTTTCTTCTCTAAAATTTCTAATTTCCATAATCTAAGTCTTGCTAATTGTATACGGCTACCCGATTTTACTGATTTACAGGACCGGGATGAAGGATCGAAGACTGGGCAGTGAGGCACGAAGACTAGGTACCGAGTTCGGGATTCGAGATGCCTGTTGAGATCGATGCCAGTAGTGATCGAGGCCAAATGGGACAGACAGCGGGCAAGATCGATGACTGTATAATAATGGAAATGCGAGATATCCGTGACATGTCGAAGATCATGGTGATAATCTCGGAACAGATCAAATCAAGGGCGGTTGTTTAGGCTAATCATGGGATTTACTTCCGTAATTGAAATTGTATCATAGATAGCATCTCTCTACTATATAAAGAGGGTTCTAATCATTTTGTAATCACCTTACGTTCACGCATATCAAAGCAATACAATACTTTCTGTCTAGCTTATATTCTTGTTAATCAGTTTCCTTATTTCTTAACTATTCAGGTACCGATCAGTTCGAGGGCATTCAAGCTCGAGGGCTGAATTACGTTTCAACACTGGTTTGCTTTATCTCATTGTTAATTTCTACTGCTAATCTTTACATTTATCAATTGATATTAGGTGAAATCACGTGTCCTTAAAACCACATTATAAGTTTATTGTTATCCAATTTTAAGGGTAAACAGTTTGGCACCCACCGAGGGCTAAGGATAATAGTGATTGCCTTGTATTAATTCTCATAACACACAATGCTTTACGCTTGTTCTCGTAAGTGTCTTTAATTTCAGGAATCAACATGTCAAACTCTCAAATAGCACCGACTCACACAGATAATGACCTTGGTCTTCATGGCGAGAACAAAAATGTTGCCGCCCCGGGAAACGGAGTTCCTCCATTCAACCCCGTCAGACCGCCAGCCGTAGATCCAGTCGATGTCGGCTCCTGTATTGCCATTAATGGGAATTTGGGCGTTGACCCTGAGAATAGCATCTGCAGAGATGCTCCAGCAGCCGATCAAAATGCATAGAGCGATGAAGAAGGCGGAATAGCCTTCAAATGATATTCGAGATGTTGCAGACTCAACAAGCTGCGATAGCACAACTCCAAAATCAAAATCGAGCACCAAGCAGAGTTGAGCTCGAAACATCACAAGAAGTTATTCATAGAGCCAAACCTGTACTAGAGAAACCAAACACCAATGAATCAGGGACTGACCCCACCATTATGAAAATGCTCGAGGAGCTCACTGAACGGATTGAATCAGGTGAAAAGAAAATCAAGGCTAATGACAAAAAGGTAGAAACGTACAACTCTCGGGTTGATCAAATACCGGGGGCACCACCGATTCTAAAGGGTTTGGATTCAAAGAAGTTCGTGCAGAAGCCTTTCTCTCCAAGTGCGGCTCCGAAGCCCATCCCAAAGAAATTCTGTATGCCAAAAATTCTCAAATATAATGGGACCACTGACCCTAATGAGCATGTCACTTCTTATACATGCGCAATAAAGGAGAATGACTTGGAAGATGATGAGATTGAATCTGTTCTATTGAAAAAAATTGGAGAAATTTTATCGAAAGGGGCAATGATATGGTACCACAATTTGCCACCCAATTCCATCGATTCCTTCGCCATGCTTGCAGATTCCTTTGTGAAGGCACACGCCGGAGCAATAAAGTTGCGGCTAGGAAGTCGGACCTCTTCAAAGTGAGACAAAAGGACAACAAAATGTTAAGGGAATTCGTATCTCGGTTCCAAATAGAATGCATGGACCTACCCCCGGTCACAGATAATTGGGCTGTTCAAGCCTTCACTCAAGGTTTGAATGAACGAAGTTCGATAGCATCACGACAACTAAAGCAGAACTTAATTGAATATCCAGCTATGGCCTGGGTCGATGTACATAATCGATACCAGTCAAAGATCAGGGTCGAGGATGATCAGTTGGGAACCCCTTCCAATTCCGTTTATTCAAATAGGCCCGTTGGCAGAATTCAAAGGGACATCGACAGAGAACCCCGATCGAACAGAGATCGGTACCAACCATACAATGCAGATCGTAAAAATTGCGGCCCAGGATGTAATCCCGTTGGAAATTATCGGAGGAATGATCAAGGACAGAGCTCCTGAGGGCTCATGAGTAAAAGTGGTTTCGATAAACATTTCGAGCCCATAGAAGCACCATGACTATCAGAATACAACTTCAGCATCGATACATCGGGTATTGTGTCAGCCAATGGACGGATCAGGGATACCAGATGGCCTAGACCCCTACAGACCGATCCAGCTCAAAGGAACCCTAACCAAATATTCAAATACCATGGTACCCACAGACACAAAACTGAAGACTGCAGACAGCTGAAGGAGGAGGTAGCTCGTTTATTCAATGAGGGTCACCTTCAAGAATCCTTAAGAGATCGGGCCAAGAATCACTTTAAAAATAGGAATTCAAACAGGCAGAACGAGAAGGAAGAGCCACAACATGTGATTCATATGATCGTTTGGGGGAGGGGGTCAATATTACTCAAGGAGCGGTATTTAAACGCACCAAGGTTTATTGAACAACTCGGCCTCCAAGATCAAATCATGCCCGCAGCTCGAGTACTCAACGACTCCAACATGGCAAGTGAAACCACCAAAGGAGAAATCATTTTGCCAGTAAATGTAGCCGGGACTATCCAGGAAACAAAGTTCCATGTGATTGAAGGTGACATGCTTGGTCCCACCTAGATATGACAGGGATCCCACCGGAGATCACTACGCATCGACTGAGCTTACACCCGAAGTTCCGCCCGGTAAAACAAAAGAGAAGACCCCAGTCCGAGGTAAAACATGCATTCATTAAGGATGAGGAAACAAAACTTCTTAATATAGGGTTCATACAGGAGGTAAAATACCCCCATTTGGTTAGCAAACGTAGTTGTGGTCCCTAAAAAGGGAAACAAACTTAGAATGTGCATAGACTATAAGGATTTAAACAAGGCATGCGCTAAAGATTCCTTTCCTTTGCCGAATATCGATCGCATGATCAATGCCACGGCCGGCCACGAGATCCTTAGTTTTCTCTATGCCTACTCGGGGTACAATCAAATACAAATGAATTCGGAGGATCAGGAAAAGACTTCGTTTATCACTAAATATGGCACCTATTGCTACAATGTAATGCCGTTCGGACTAAAAAATGATGGTGCTATTTATCAACGCCTAGTAAATCGAATGTTCGAAGAACAAATAGGTAAATCAATGGAGGTTTATATTGATGATATGCTAGTTAAGTCCCTGCGAGCAGAGGACCATTTGAAACATTTGCAGGAGACCTTCGACATACTGAGAAAGTACAACATGAAGCTTAACCCGGAGAAATGTGCATTCGGGGTCGGCTCGGGCAAGTTCCTCAACTTTATGGTATCAAATCGGGGAATTGAAATCAACCCCGATAAAATCAAGGCAATCGAAGACATCACAATTGTTTATAATGTCAAGGCTGTACAAAGGTTAACAGGACGTATAGCCGCCCTGGGTCGATTTATTTTGAGATCCTCAGATAGGAGCCACCAGTTCTTCTCACTATTTAAGAAAAAGAGCAATTTCGCATGGACCCCGGAATGTCAACAAGCTTTGGAGGAACTCAAACGATACTTATTGAGCCCGCCATTGCTTCACACCCCAAAGACGGACAAGCAACGTTACTTATACTTAGCAGTCTCGGAGATAGCGGTAAGCGGGGTCTTAGTTCGAGAAGAGCAAGGTACGCAATTTTCTGTTTATTATGTTAATCGGACCCTAGGTGATGCCGAGACCCGGTACCCACACTTAGAAAAATTAGCGCTAGCTTTAATAAGCACCTCTAGGAAATTAAAGCCATATTTCAAATGTCACCCAATTTGTGTTGTAACCACCTACTCCCTTCGCAACATTCTGCGCAAGCGCGAACTCTCGGGCCTATTGGCCAAATGGGACGTCGAGATCAGCAGGTACGATATCGAGTATCAACCCCGAACGACCATCAAGTCTCAAATATTGGCAGACCTTTGTGGCCGACTTCATGCCAGCCTTCGTACCCGAGGTCGAAAAGGAACTATTATTAAAATCGGGTACATCATCAGGGGTATGGACCCTCTTCACAGATGGTGCTTCAAATGTGAAGGGGTTCGGGATTGGCATCATTTTGAAGCGACCCACAGGTAATACATTTAGATAGTCTATCAACACTTCGAAATTAACTAACAATGAGGTCGAGTATGAGGCCATGATTGCATGTCTCGAGCTAGCTAAGAGCTTGGGAGCGGAGGTCATCGAGGCCAAGTGCGACTCCCACTTGTGGTAAATCAAGTCAATAGAACTTTCGAGGTTCGAGAAGATCGAATGCAGAGGTACTTGGACAGACTACAAGTGTCTCTACATCAATTTAAAGAATAGATCCTACAACACGTACCTCGAGAACAAAATAGCGAGGTCGATGCCCTTGCAAATTTGGGGTCGTCGATCGAAGATGATGAACTTAGCTCAGGGACTGTCGTACAACTTTCGAGGTCAGTAATCGAATAAGGACACGCCGAAATAAACTCCACAAGTCTAACCTGGGATTGGAGGAATAAGTACATCGAATACCTAAAGAACGGGAAGCTTCCATCGGATCCTAAAGAATCAAGGACTCTACGCATGAAGGCCGCATGGTTCACATTGGCCGAGGATGGAACACTGTATAGGAGAACGTTCGATGGACCATTAGCAAAATGTTTGGGACCAGGAGACACCGACTACGTTCTTCGGGAAATTCATGAGGGCACTTGCGGAAATCATTCCGGTGCCGAGTCATTGGTTCACAAGGTCATCAGAGCAGGATACTATTGGGCCGCTATGAAAAAGCACACTAAAGAATTTGTTCGAAAGTGCGACAAATGTCAAAGGTATGCGCCGATGATCCACCATCCCGGAGAACAACTCCACTTAGTCCTATCCCCATGGCCGTTCATGAAATGGGGGATGGATATCGTCGGCCTCTACCATTGGCACCAGGTAAAGCTAAATTCATTTTGTTTATGACTGACTATTTCTCTAAGTGGGTTGAAGCATAGGCCTTCGAGAAAGTCAGAGAAAAAGAAGTCATAGACTTCATTTGGGACCACATTATACGCCGATTCCGAATGCCTGCCGAGGTTGTATGCGACAATGGAAAGCAATTCGTCGGCAGCAAAGCGACAAAGTTTTTCGAAGACCATAGAATAAAAAGGATCCTATCAACGCTGTATCATCCTAGTGGGAACGGAAAGGCCGAATCGACAAACAAGACCGTCATCCAAAATCTGAAGAAAAGATTGAACGAAGCTAAAGGAAAATGGAGAGAAATATTTCCCGAGCTCCTTTGGGCGTATCGAACAACGTCGAAATCCAGTACGGGGGCAACACCGTTCTCTTTAGTCTATGGTACCGAAGCTCTAATCCCGGCCGAAGTCGGGGAATCTAGTTTCAGTTTTCGGTATGCATTGAAAGAGTCAAATCATGAGGCTATGAATATGAGCCTCGAATTGCTAGATAAAAGATGGGAAGCCACCCTCGTTCGAATGGCCGCACAAAAATAGCGGATCGAGAGGTATTACAACCGAAGAACCAATCTTCGACACTTTAAAACCGGGGACTTAGTTCTGAGAAAGGTCACCCTCAATACTCGAGACCCAAATGAAGGAAAACTTGGACCGAACTAGGAGAGACCGTATCAAGTCCTCGATCTCGTCGGAAAGGGATTCTACAAACTTGGCACTATGGACGGCGAGCAATTACCAAACAATTGGAACGTATCACTCCTCAAACAATACTACTGATGAGGTACGACCTTCTCCATTGTCATTTATATTTTATACTAATCAATTGCAGGTGTTTAATCGAAGATATCGAAGGATTCTTCATCACAAAGTCCTTAGGTCTGAAAGCACGCGTTGCACTCTTTCTCCTCTAGACCGGTGTTTGTCCCAAATGGGGTTTTCCGGCGTGGTTTTTAATGAGGCAACCATTGTTTGTGCTAACTTAGAATAATTCAACAGTATCCAAGGATTCTTTACAATCAACTTCGAACACTGGGGGGGCATCACCCTCGGATGTCAACTTTGTTACAAGGAAGATACTTCGTTCTAACAGGGTCTTGGTAGGGAAAATTCTGTAAGGGCCAAACGGTCAAGCGAACCGTGCCCATGTAGATTACTCGATCCCTAAAGGCAAACATGTACGCATATATAATGTATTGAGAGAAGTATTTTTCCTTGCCAAAATATTTCATGCTTTAGAAAAAGTTTTACTTTACGATTTCATACTTTTGGTCTTCTGGAAACAGGCTTAAGGGCCGATCACAGTTGAAGTTCAAACAACTTACCCCGTACTCGGGGATTGTCGTCCGAAAAATCGATGTAATCGAATTATCAAAATCTCGAGATCATAAATCCTTAAAAAGGCAACCCTCATTTTTATAGGCCACGGCCACCCCACTCGGGGACTGACACTTCAAACAAGTTTGAAGTGTAATCGGGAAACAAGCCCAAGAGGCAAATCCCAAGTTAGAGGCTACGGCTAAACTAACACGACTCGGAGACGTCCGAATTCCATAATAAAACAGGCTTTCTAATATCTTCACAAAACCGGTTAAAAGGGCTACCCTCGGCAAAACTATAAAGGGTTTCGATAACAGCAACCCTCGAAAACCCTAAGGGGTACTGGATTGTTCGAATTCTCGAACAACCTTATTTCATGCTAAGGCATAATAAATTTTATATGATTAACTTTTTTAAGCCGAAAAGGGGAAAGAGCCATTCTTTTTAGGCCATATCGGCCTAATTCAAGAGTCTAAAGGCTGTTTCTTATTTTTGAGTTCGAGAATTCATCCTCACTCAACTAAAACCTAAGGGTCATCCTACTTCGAGTTCGAGCAAGTACTCCCTCGATTATATAGACTACACTAGTCCGACTTTGATCAAATTGCCCAAACCTCGTACTTATAAAAGTTTTCAAGACATGGAAGAAACAGAATTTTCACGAGGCAGAAATCAAAATAAAGACAAGTCAGAAAGAAAAGAGATCTTTTATATATACGAAAATATTTACAAGGACCGATCAGGATCCTACACAAAAATTCAAAAAAGAAAATCCTAAGTGCCTAATTTTCCTTGGGAGCTACATCTTCACCATCGGGATCTCCTCCGCTTTCGGATCCACTCACGCTCCTGGGATTATCATCAGAAGAGAGCAAAGCTTTGGCTTCAACCTCAAGCTCTTTCGCATTCTCTATCTCGACAGCAAGGTCAAAGCCGCGAGCGTGAATCTCCTCAAGAGTCTCTATTCGAGATTGGCACCTGACATGCTCGGCAACCCAATATGCTCGATTCTGAGCAGCATCAGCAACTTCTTTTGCTCGAGCTTGAGCTGCCTCAGCGTCAGATCGGTGGACAGCCACGATCGCCTCCGCATCGGCCTTAGCCGTCTCGTCCTCAGATTTTGCCGCTGCAATCTCCGTGTCCAACCGGGCCTGTAGCTCCTCAATTTTCTTGGCTTGTTCCAAGTTCTTCTCGTTCATGCCTTGGAGTTGGATTTCGATTGAGGATAACTGAGCTCGAGCTGGCTCTTTCTCTGAGGCAAGGCGATCCATCTTTTGCTTCTACACTATAGTCTCCGCCTTCACCTTATCTACCTCTCCTCGGAGTTGCACGATCGTTTCATGCAGCCGCTGGACATGTGAGATCGAATCATTAGCCATCACTCCCAAACCGAGGCCATAAGCATCTAAGGCTTTGTTTACCTACTCGGTTAGTTCACTTTGTTCTTTCTGGGCCACAACCAGCTCAGCTGGCAGGCCTTTAATCTCATTTTCTTTTTGCACACCGAGAAGCCTGAGAGCATTTTTCTCCTTGGTAAGCCCTTGAATTTCAGCCTCATATCGGCTCAACTCTCTTCGATACTTAAAGATAGCCTCATGATGAAGTACCGAGGCCTACACAAATAGAAGGGAAAGAATTAGTCAAGGAGAGAAAAACACAAGTATGAAGACCAGTATTAACAAAGAAAGTTAGGGCTTACCCGATTCAAAGCTTGCTGGGCCTCATTAAAGAGACACGGTGCTCCCACCTCATCCATCAGAGCTTGATCTTCCTCGGTGACCAGACCTTGAAGGTAACTGGGCACCCTATGGGGGCGGCAAAAATGCGTGCATCCTCCGGGATCATAATAATGATAGTCCGTTTGCACTCGGGATCAACAGTAGGGGCCGGAAATTGGCTGGTCAATCTGAAATTCGAGGAAGATTTTCCCAAGCTCCTCCTTGGTACTTCCAAGTTATTCAAGCTAGCGACATCGTCGACCCTGGCAAAACAACCTTGGAAAAGGTCCTCCCCTCCGAGGGCGCCTTCTACCTGGGGGGCCTTCATGGACCTAGCCTCCCGAACTTCCCCTTCCGAGAATGAAGGAAGCGGTGGGGAGTCTCCGATTTCTATTGCCTCAAGTGAGTCACTTGGGGCGTTCTCTTCATTTCGAAGGGCCTCGGAGATGGCCCCTTCGGACATGCCCGCCGACTGCTCGTTTCGGCGGGAGACATCTTCGGTCTCCAACATCTCGAGGACTTTACCCGGGTCCTCTTCCAAGACCCCATCGATTCGAGGCTGAAACTCTCCAACCCTCACCGACTCAGAGGCCTTTGGGGCCTCGGTTTTCCTCTTCACTCGGGCCACCAGCTCGGAGCCGTCGTCTTCATTTGCTTCTTCTTCTTCCTCTCTTAGCCGCTAAACTACCTCTGCAGGCAGGACGACATTGTCTTTCTTTGGCTTACGAGCTAGATTTTTCTTGGGCTTTGGATCTTTAGAGGTTGAGACCCTTTTCCTCTTCTTATACTTCACCGATTTCGGAACCGGGGGCGAAGTCTCCTCCTCAGCAGATGGAGGCCTTATCGGCACATCCTTCCCTAGACATGCAAAAGAAAGACAAGTATGAGGAGAAATTCAAACAACGATCAAGGTTATCGGGATATGTGAAAACTTACCGTGACTTTGGGCCTCCCATCGACCCCTCGACAATTCGCGCCATATGCTCTCAGCGTGTGTCGACGTCGAAACCAAGCTCCTGACCCACTTCTCTAGATTGGAATCGCACCCGGCATCCAGGCAACGACTGCACCAGGTAAAACACCGGTAAGAAAGGATGAAAAAAGAGAAGATAATAAACAGAAGTCAAAAGGAGGAATTATAGTCACGTTTCATATTCCATTTCTCTGGAAATGTCATGCTCTCGGCTCGGATCAGGTCTGAGGTCTTCACTAGGACAAAGCGGCCCACCAACCCTGGTCTTTGTCATCATCCTGCTCAAGAAGACTGCCTTCGAAGACCGACGTTGAAGCTTTATTAGCCCACCTCGGTAAAGTCGGGGGCTATACAAGCGAATGAGATGGTTGAGGGTGAAGGGAATCCCCTCGGCTTTGCTTACACAAATTCAAAGCAATGTCATTGTCCTCCAAAAAGAAGGATGAATCTGGCCGAGGGTGACCTTGTACCTCGTGCAGAAGTGCACAATGATTGGATCTAGAGGACCGAATGTGAAATGGTAGGTGTAAACACTCAAATACCCCTCCACATGCGTACTGATCGACTTTTCGGGCGAGGGCACAACCACGTGCTTGTCTACCCAATTGTAGTCGTTTTTAACTTGCTTCAAAAGGCCATCGGTGATTGTACATATGTACCTTGACATCGGCTTAAATCGGCCCGGAACCGGGGAGGTCTTTTCAACTTTGAAATCGGAGTCAAGGACACACGGCAGAGCAAAGAATTCTTCGGGGAGTGTCTCCGTCGCTGGTTGTTCACCGGCCGACTTAGACGAGGAAGCTTTTTCCTTCTACGGATAGTTTTGGATGTTTTTGCCATTTTGGATTTGAGTTTAAAGAAAGAAGAAGAGAATAAGACTTGGTGTTTTGAGAGAAGATTGATAACAAAACCTGAAGATTATGCAGAACTGAAAAACTTAAAAGATGTAAAAAGCTTTCAAGATTAGAGTAATGATTAAGAGCAAGAAATCAAGAGTAAAGTTAGGGAAAAGAGAACGAAAACGCATTTATAGGATGAAGATGATGTTTCAGAACCGATAATGGCCGACAACAACAGACATGCATTTAATGCCTCGATATACGAACTGATGGGACGTTTCGGTCACCTCTGCCACTTACGTCACGATGCTTACGTCATGGTGGATCGAGGGAAAGTTCGAAGTCTCAATTCGTTTCTTGTCATTACATTCCAAAAAACGAGGGGATTAACTATATACGGATAAAATCAGCCTACCCGATTTTACTAATTTACCGGGACCGGAATGAAGGATCGAAGACTGGGCAGCGAGGCACGAAGACTGGGTACCGAGTTCGGGATTCGGGATGCCTGTTTAGATCGAGGCCAGTAGTGAACACCTCCTTTTTACACACCTACCCTGAAGGATAATGTATAAGGGAGTTTTTCCATTTAAAGTGACATTATTCGAAATGGGATTATTTATTTGTTTTTAGAGTCGCCACTTGGGATAGGATCGGCTTTTAGTGTCCCAAGTCACCGGTTTGACTTGAATCCCAAATCGAGGAAAATTTCGACTTCCCAATTAGAGTCTGCGAACCAGAAATTCTGTTGACCCGAGGGAAGGTGTTAGGCACCCCCGGATCCCGTGGTTCTAGCACGGTCGCTTAAATTATTATAATTGGCCAACAATCTGATATTAATACATGTCATCTTATAGTGCAATTTTAGAATTGTTTACCGCTTTTAGTTAATTTTTAGGAAAGTGAACGTCGTTTAAGAATATGTTTTCGGATCACGTCACATGAAATGCACCCGGATCCTCGACACATTCTTATTCAACGTTTTGGGACTTGGATTTGGGTTGCATGAAATGCACACCCGTATTTAAGAAGGTAGAATTATTAAAAACGCGCCTAAAGCGACTAACGGGTTATTATCTTTGCGGAGGGCCGTGAAATTCGCTAGACGGCACGCCCCAAATTCTAGTATTTTTAATTAAGCATTTAATGAGGGCCCCGCAATTTATGCATTTTGGTTTGGCGAGGCTCATCTCATTTTTATTTAAAGGCCAATCTAAAACAAACTAAGATTTTCTTTTTATTTTTGTCTCTAGAGGGCCTAATTAATTTACATTTATAAATTCGGGCCTCGAATTCAAGTCCGAATTCAAACAAAAGGGGGACCCTCTTAATTTGAACCCGCTACCTAACTTGAAAACCTAAATTTATATTGCAAATTAATCCCCGTGTTCCTAATGTAATTTTTAAAAGGGGTTTTTAACTCCCAGCATTCTATTGGGCCTCAACAATTAGCCCAAGCCTTGTGATTTGAACTTCAGCATTTTATTGGGTCTTAACAAATTCAGTTATGCTCCTGAAAACAAACTGCCCAAACGCGGGCTCTGGGAGCTGGCCCATGGTTTGGTCGCAGCTTGTGAAGACTAAAAGGAGTGGGCTCATAGTAAGCCCAAAATCAATATCTCCTGGACTTCAATTAACGTGAAAGCCGCAATATGAATACTGAAAGTAAATGCTGAGTTTAATTCATGACAAACTTAATTCGTAATGATCCAACAGATGGTTTTCCGGTTTATTTTCAAATAAATGGTCTAGCTATCACATGCATATTATTCAACTTATTTAATAATTGCTGAGGCTTGTAGACTTATACTTGGTTTCTAACTCATTGTCCTTGAAAACACTAAAATGCAGACTAACTCATTTTGAGATTGATTTCAGTATGAGAGCAGATCTGACTTAGTACGCTGTAGCAGACATTTGCTAGTTACTCTTATCAGTTCAAGTATTCAAAGATTAACTACCAAACGGAATTATCAAGGCTAATAACAAACCATAAGTTCAATAGTCTAACAATCTATAACAGTCTACAAGCAGTCCTAGTTATACAGTTCATGTCCATTCAATTTAATTACAAAACACAAATTTAAACAGTTCTGATTAACACACACAGTCCTTATTTAACACTAATACATATTTGTTCAAATGAAATCTACAATTACACATTTAGACCAATAGTGAAACACAGAGGCAGAGTCATGTAGTGCAATGCTTCATTATTTGATCTCACAAGTGTTCATGTACATTAGAGAATAGACCAACAGTGTACCTGGAGATTGAAACACAATAAAAAGGAGCAGAAGTCAGCAGCAATTGAGATAATTTTGCAGTGTTAGCAACAGGAAATCACAGCAATTTAACTTGAAGTATCAGCCACGAAAATCAACAAAATTAACCCAGAATTGACTCGAGCAGACCAATTTTTAGCTTAAAAATAAACCAGGAATCTCCAACAAACTTCAGCAGTCCAATTCTAAGCCAAATGATGCCATATCAAACCTTACAACTTGAAATTGAATCCAAATTCTTAGTAGTACAGTATTTTTTTGAGTTTTCTATTGTATTTGTGTTTGTTTTTGTGGTTTTTTAGAGGACAATTACGATCTGAAACTCAGATTTGAATTCCTTAGGATTTGAAATTCAAATTTGGAGGATCAGCTTTTGCAGGGATGGTTTTTTGGAGGAATTAAAGGCTGAAAGTCTGGAGAACTTTTCAGAGAGTCTAAACTTGTGAATGAAGGCAGAATACATGCCTTTTATAGGCAAACATTAGGGCAACTTTCAAATTTTCCCTTTACACCTTAGTCCCTTATTAATTTTCAGATTTTAACTACTTAAATCCCTCATTTTATGCCTCGTTGGCCAAGTAACACTACTAACCTTCTGAATTTCAAATTAAAACCCCCTCTAGAAAGTTCTAGTGATTTCCAATTTCAGTTACTGCATTATTCCTTTTATTGAATTACCTATACTACCCTTAATTTATTCTGAAATTACCAACCTAGTCAAACCAACCCCTAAACCTTTTGAACTTGGTCAAAATGACCATAGTTGATCAACTAAGGGCTGAGAATATTCAGCTATAACCAAACCAATTTCAATTATAACCATACCCTTCCAAAATTGAACTAACAGCCTGATTATCCTAACTAGAACCTGAATTAATTCTAATCAATACTATACCCTAAGACTAATTTTATCACTGCATTAATGAAACAATAACTGAACAAATCAACAATAGAGAACATGAATAACTTAAAAAAAAACATGAATAAAGCCTAAAGAAAATCAAAATCAGCAAATAAGGGATCAACCAGGGACAAAACCCTAAAAGAAAATCTAAGAGAATCAGTAGCGAACATGGATCCTATAATTGAAATCGAATACACAAACAAAAACAGGAAAAGGAATCAAACTTACGTGATCAGAAATCTAAGTCAAGCACCAAAATAAAACTAAAATTGATAAGAGAAAAAGAAATAACAGAACAAGCACAAGAAATCATGAACAGGAAAGAAAGTGAGGAAAAATAAAGTACCTCGCAATTTCCGACTCGGATTCGAATTAGGGTTAACCTCCTGGAGTGATTTGGGACTATAATCACTCTTAATAATGTGTTTTCATAAGAACACACATGATTAAGGGCTATTATAGCCCAAAACTCGAATTCCTCCAATTTTGCAATATTAGGGTTCTAAGCCTGAATTTTCGATCTGAAATTCGAAGCTCTGGAGGAATATTTGAGGGAAAATAAATGAGGATTTGAGAAGAGGAAGGTGAGGAGGGTCCAGGGTGTAACTTGGGTGGGATTTGGAGGTGGCGCCGCCGTGGGCGGCGGAGGCGGCGACCACTGATTCGAATATTCGAGGAGCTAGGATGTGATTTGAGGGAAAACAAGGCTAGATCCGTAATGAGGAGAAGGAGGTGAAGTAGTGGTGTGATTTTCATGGCTGTTGGACAATCGCCGCCGGCGGAGGCGATTTTCGGCCGGCGGAAGACGATGGGGGACGGCGGGGAAGCGGTGGCGTTACGCCGGTGTGTATGGAGGTGTTTTGAGAGGCGATTGAGGGGCAGGGGGGAGGGGGGAATCCGACATTTAAATACAAGACATCCTGGTTAGTTCCGGACCGTTGGATTGATGAGATCCAACGGTCAAGATTGAAGGCCTATGAAACGACGTCGTTTTAGGCATTAAATCACTGGAACGGGTGGGGTATTTTTGGGCCTGGACTGGGCGGTTGGTCCGGTTTTGGAAGGGATCTTGCATTTAGGCTTGTGGTTTTGCATGATAATGGCCCAAAATTTGCCAACCTTTTGCTTCTTATTTCAATTTCTTTTTATTTATTTTCTTCTTTTCCTTTTATTTATTTGAAATTCAGATTTTACAAAATGTAAAATTAAAAAAAATAGCCAAAACCTGATTTAATTCTAAATGAGACTAATTAAATTTCCTAAATTAACTAGATCCTAATTTTAAAAGGAAAATTAAACAAATAGTGAAATTAAAAGAACAAAGATGTAAAAGATTTATTTTTGTTATTTTTCTCTTATTTAGTAATATTGATTAACTAGTAAAACTAAAAGTATAAAATCGAATTCTAAATGCGAATGCACTATTTTTGTACCCTTTTTTATGAATTATGGCAACTAAAAATGCACACAAAAATGCAAACGAGGCACAAAATCATGCAATTAATTCCTAAAAATTCAAATAATAAAGAAAAATCCTAATTCTAAGGAATTTTGTAGGAGTAATTTAAGCGTGGCAAAAATCACGTGCTCACAGAGGCCATATGGGATAGACAACGGGCAAGATCGATGACTGTATAATAACGAAAAGGCGAGATATCCGTGACAGGTCGAAGATCATGGTGATAATCTCGGAACAGATCAAATCAAGGGAGGTTGTTTAGGCTAATCAAGAGATTTACTTCCTAATTAGAATTGTACCATAGATAGGATTCCTCTACTATATAAAGAGGGTTTTAATCATTTTGTACACCTTACATTCACGCATATCAAAGCAATACTAGCTTATATTCTTGTTCATCAGTTTGCTTATTTCTTAACTATTCGGGTACCGATCAGTTCGAGGGCACTCAAGCTCGAGGGTTGAATTACGTTCCAACACTGGTTTGCTTTATCTCATTGTTAGTTTCTACTGCTAATCTTTACATTTATCAATTGATATTAGGTGAAATCATGTGTCCTTAAAACCACATTATATATTCAACTGTTATCCAATTTTAAGGTAAACACTAGTTTAGGCCATGAATTACAGCATATGTAAATGTAATCACGCTAATCATGAGAGTATTAGCTATGAAACAAGTAACTGTGATAATTAATATCCTCCACTGGATCATATGCGAATTCAGAATTTAAACTTTATGAGTTTAATTTTTAAAGTTTTTAGCATTGAACCCATTATATTTTTAAAACTATGGGTTCATATATACTATTGTTACAATTTTAATGAATTTTACACATAAGTTTATAGTTCGATAGAAAATTATGAATTCAATTTAACTTGTAGATTTAGTGCTAAGTCCGCCCCTGCACTAGATGAATATATGTTCACACACTAGTCTACTGACAATCCTTTTCTAATTCTTTCTGGAAGAGGGATATGTAAAAACTTAAAAGTGTAAATTTAAAAGAAATGAACGTTTTTTTCCCTTTGGGGTCAACACGGAGAAAGGAAAAGGTTCAAGATTGCCTTTTATTTTTCTAATTGCATCTTGAATACTTTTCACCTTCTGCTTGATCAAAAGCATTCTTGGTAGTGGTAGGAACAATCCTTTTTTTCTTTTGGCTTATTTTCCTTAGAAACTTCAAAGGCATACGTTAGGAAGAAAAGTTTATTTGGGCAACTTTTGCCTTAGTGTTAGCCGAAAGATTAATCGATGGATCTAACTCTCATCTTTTTTCCTTAAAGTTAAATCCATATAAAAGAAAAGAAAAAACAACTACATTTGTTTAGAAGTTGGCAGATCTTAAAATGGGTTCGTGGATTCGACATTGCTTCGATCGCGATCAAGTAATATGCATATAATAGATTTTAAAATCTAATTTTTCAATTCAGAACTCATAACGTCTAAATTGCTATACTTTTGGTTTTTGACAGCAAATTTTGAGTTACATAGCGTTGATATTGTTTTGTAGACCCACAGTAATTTAAAGGACGAGGACACTTACTAGTTAACTTGAGATCAGAACTCTGTATGGGTCAAAATCTGACCAAACGAGAATCCGTGAGAGAAGGAACGACAAAGAGTGGGCCAAAGTCGTATTCGTATAATGCTATAGCAACCCGTATCTCGGCCACGGCCGAGGTCACGTGCTCGAAATGCTTGAATGGAGAATTGGATGTTACGGCATTTTAGAGGGTCGACCAGTAGTACAGTCGAACGGATTAACTATAATGGATAGTGACCGTTGGGTAAAGAAAAATACCTAGTATATAAACTAAGTGAAAAGAAGAAGAAAAAGGGGGTTGAAACAAATGGAGACACAGACATGTTCTCTGAGAGAAAGAGAGATCTTCATCTCTCTCTCTCCCTACAAAGGGGCAAGAAGCAAAGAAGCTCAGGTCCTCAATATATATATATATATATATATATATATATATATATATATATATATATAAGTGCTTTTGTCGAGGCTAACGGGTTCCTATGACCCCTCTACAATCAACGTGGGTCTGCCTCTGTCATAACACACTTCATGTACCATCATGAAGCCCTCGCACTTTTACTTCAGAAGAAGTCTGTTTCGCCCTCACATCCTCGTGTTCCCTTTCTTTATATATTCTTCTTTGATAACCGTGGTGACTGGGCCAGCTTGCGCGCACCTTGACTAATTCCAAGAGATACCTACTACCTCCCACCAACAACGTGTAGCAGGTAACTCTGTCCACCACAGCTTGAACATATGGGAAGAAATCACCTTACGTGTTTTTGTCTCCGTTGGAATTTGAACATGAGACCTCATGGTTCTCAACTCACTTCATTGACTACTAGGCTACACCCTTGGGTGCCCCTTTCTTCATATTTCAACTACAACAAAGTAGTTTATGATCATCATTTAAACCTCTAGTCCACTAAGGGTTTGAGATTGTTTTATGTTTTTCTGCAAACATATAAATACAGGTCACAGCCAAATAATGAAAGCAGAAAACCTCAGACCTTGGCTATCTTATACAAATTATCTTCTTTACTGTATTAAGTTTCCAACAAATGCAAGAAATATCATATAGATAGATCATGTCATTTCGCATGGAAAAGTGATCTTCCAACTTCTTTCCAGGGAAAAGCAGCATGGTTCTTCCACAGGGTGGCCTGCCAATTGGGAAAAGGAATGAAGGGAACTACTTTTAGACAGTAATATCAAGCATCTTGTCCTCTTTACGACTCCCTCTAACAAAATTCAGAAACGAGCAGAAATATGTATGGCTCGATAAAACTGAAGGTCATAATTTGCTATCAATTTCATTTTCGCAAACCACCAGGACAATTATGGACAAGCTGTGAGAAAGCACAGGAGAAATTATATTATTGATGTATTAACATATGTTACAATGAGCCCTATATATATACACACATAACATGTCCTACTCCTAATATATATTGAATTAGGGTTATTTATTTACTCCTATTTACATGACTATTCTAACACTCCCCCTCAAGCTGGTGCATATAAATCATATGTACCGAGCTTGTTACATATGTAGTTAATACGAGGACCAGTGAGGGACTTGGTGAAAATATCTGCAAGCTGATCATTCGACTTCACAAACTTTGTAGCAATATCTCCCGAGAGTATCTTTTCTCTAACAAAGTGACAGTCAATCTCAATGTGTTTAGTTCTCTCATGGAACACTGAATTTGACGCAATATGAAGAGCAGCTTGATTATCACACACAAGTCCCATCTGACTAATCTCACCAAATTTCAACTCCTTGAGCAACTGTTTGATCCAAATTAGCTCACATGTCGCCATAGCCATCGCTCGATATTCTGCTTCTGCACTAGACCGAGCAACCACATTCTGTTTCTTGCTCGACACCAAATTTCCTCCTACCAAGACACAATATCCAGACGTATAACGTCTATCAGAAGGTGATCCTGCCCAATCAGCATCTGAGTATCCAACGATCTGCTCATGGCCTCGACCCTCAAACAATAAACCTTTGCCTGGAGCTGATTTTATATACCGAAGAATGCGAACAACTGCATCCCAATGACTATCACACGGAAAATCCATAAACTGACTCACAACACTCACAGAAAAGGAAATGTCAGGTCTTGTCACTGTAAGGTAATTTAATTTACCAACCAACCGTCTATATCTTGCAGGATCGCTAAGAGGCTCCCCCTGTCCTGGCATAAGTTTAGAATTCGGATCCATCGGAGTGTCAACCGGTCTACAACCTGTCATTCCTGTCTCTTCAAGAATATCTAAGGCATACTTTCGTTGTGAGATCTTAACACCTGAGCTAGACTGAGCGACCTCAATACCCAGAAAATACTTTAGTTTGCCCAGATCCTTAGTCTGAAAGTGTTGCAAGAGATGTTGCTTCAATTTAGTAATACCATCCTGGTCATTGCCGGTAATAACAATGTCGTCAACATAGACCACCAGATAAATACAGAGACTCGAGGCAGAATGCCGATAGAATACAGAGTGATCAGCTTCACTCTGAATCATGCCAAATTCTCGAATAACTGTGCTGAACTTACCAAACCAGGCTCGAGGAGACTGCTTTAGACCATAAAGTGACCGACGCAAGCGACATACAAGGGCATCAACTTGGAATCAATAGATCACCACAGGATACTACATAACTGAGCATCGACCTTCTCCCACTGTGTTTTGGCCTTTTCATCACCTTCGCTTAAATGATCTTGAACTCCTTGACCTTTACACCACAACTCGACAGATGAAGCCCAATCTAAGTAGTTTGAACCTCCCATTAAAGGTTCTGAGGTAATCATAACACCGGAACTGCCAGAACCCGGGTTTCTAGACCCGAAAGCATCGACTCCCAAAGACATGGTTGGATTATCACCAAATAACAAAAAGAATCAACTGAAAATTCTCTGAAACAGATGAAGAAAACACTGTGTTTGCCGGAAAAGTAATGTAGCTGCCGGAAAAATCAGTGTAGTCGCCGAAAAAACTCAAAGTGGTCGGAATCAAACGAAAACAGGATGGGTAGGGTCGGAATTGCTGTGCGACCAGGCTGTCCTGAAGAAGCTCGGCCAAAAAATGGCCGGAAGAGGCCTCACGCGCCAGCGCGTGACGACGGAGACTCGCCGGAAAATATTTTCCGGCGGCGCGTGAGGGCGCGTGGGAGAGGTTCTGCCGGAGAAATTTTTGTGGTTTGGTCGCCGGAAGCTGATCTATCTCGTGGTGGTGTTGGTTTTTGCACAACACCGACGGATATTGATTTTTTCTTGCGGACAGTGCTGTTTTGCCAAAAAAAAAGGTTTTTTTTCCCTTCCCGGAGTCGCTGGAATTTACGCACGGCGATAAATATCTCACGATAGCTCTGATACCATGTGAGAAAGCACAGGAGAAATTATATTATTGATGTATTAACATATGTTACAATGAGCCCTATATATATACACACATAACATGTCCTACTCCTAATATATATTGAATTAGGGTTATTTATTTACTCCTATTTACATGACTATTCTAACACAAGCACTAACGAATTTGGTCATAAATCAATGTTGTCAAAGGCGCGCTTAAAGCACGCTTAAGCCTTGAAGCGAGGCTCAAAACATGTTGAGCGCTTCGCTTCACTTTGTGGGCGCTTCAATGTCGCATCAAGGCTCTAAGGCATACTTTTCCTTGCCAATGAATGTAATCCTGAAAAGGCGATACTAAACAATTGATATTTCACTCTATTGTAATTTTTTTTCAATTTCTTTATCCATATATTTGTTATTCATGCTTATAATTATTGGTCTTGGACTAAATATACATATTTTTACTTTTTTCTCCAGTTGTGCCCTTAGAGCTTTTTTACGCTTTTCGCCTTTGATAACACTGTCATAAATCTAATAAATAAACGTCCGCAAAAAGAATGAATCGACCGAGACACACACTGCTCTTATATCTCAGATCATAGAACAGAGTAGAGATACAACACATGTTTTAGAGATAGCAATGCTTTCACTTTGGGAGAGGACGCAGCAACTTGACATGCCACTAACTTTAATGCAGCATCTGAAGAGGAAAGTTTTCGTTTTTTAGGTTTAATTCCCAGCTTTCGCCTACATTTTACAGCACCACAGTGGCAATCTTGATCTTGCACCAAATTGAACGAACCTGCTACACTTGTTAGACTGAGCAAGGGCAAATGCACACTCGGAGATAACAGACTGCTGACCGAAAATGCTAGGATGGCAGAAAACAATCAAAATAAAAATTCAATGTCCATACTGATAATCGTAGGTCAGATGCTCGCCCTTTTTAATGTCACGTGTCGCAAATATGCCAATTCTTGTCTCACCATCCATCAACCTGAAAATATGATTCAGTATGAAACCAAAATAATTCCCACAATAGGCTGGTATCCCTGAGAAGAAGGTTTGAGAGAGCTACAAATGATTAGTAAATATTAAGCCGTTTATATACCATTTCTGCATCTCAGTATTTGGACAACAGCTATGATTAATGTATCGGGATTTGTTGCCCTTGTAAGTGGCATCAATCACCATATCCCGATTGATCTCACACAAGTAAAAGTTTGTTTCCCCACTATGCTTCATTTTCCAAAGTCTCTCTTCACATGTTTTGTCATCAATAACTGCAGTGTAACAGCTCAGAATGTGCAAAACATGAAATACTCTTCATACTAAGCAAGAAACTGAAAGAACTTCACCTTCTCCAACATATTCTATAACAAAATCTTTTCTCTTGATATCTTCACCTGCCTCAATCCCACTGCCACATTTATCAGTCTGCATTTTACGTGTCAACAAAGCTTGACTATCATAGATGATTATTGGCTGGTTTTCAGAAGAACGAAAAGTTGGAAGAATACAAAATAAGCAACAATAATTTATTTCTACACCAGATATGTGAGAAAATGAAATGCAAAAATAGATATGGCAAATGGTACCACCCTGCATTTTTTGAGGAATTTGGAAGTTGGTACCATTTGGCAAATTTTATGTTTGTTTAGGTACTAATTGATTACTTTTTTTACTTTATCATTTATTGATTGATTACTTTTTATGAATCCATCATTATATAATGAGCTTGACTTACTTCAGTCGGCTTGTAAACCCTGGTCCTTTTCTTAAAAAACGACAAAAAAAAGAGAACCTAAAAGAAAAGATGAACATGAAAGGAAAATTCAAAAACCTATGTTATGACCAAAGCACTGCGATACCAATCATAACTACTCAGTCAAAGTATGTACAACCTCTTAAAAGTGGAAAAATAAGAAACATCAGGTTCTAAGCTTCTTTGGTGTCAATTGTCTGAAAAATGAAAACGCTCTATATGGGAAAGGAATTGTCTACACTCCTGGTAATAAAAAGACTAATAAAGACAACGCCACAAAAGATATAAATGATGACTCAATGCTGTCAAAATGCACACAATAACAAACATATGTCCAAATATCTCAGTGTTCAAAGTTTATGTGCATACCATAACTATTTTCATCTTCTTCACAGGACGTAGATGGAATGGTTTGTTAAGACAAGCACTCCCACATTTACACCCTGAGGAGCAGCTAGACCATAAAATGCTGCAAGAAAAAGCAAAGTGAAATAACTAACAACCCACGACTTTACAGATGGTTTAAATGTCAAGATGCTGAAAGTAGTATCTCTTTTGCGCCTCAGGTGCTACTTCATAGGATAAAGGTTTGCATAAAAGTTATCCAACATAATCCCAAATTATGTATATCCTGGATTGGATGATTCTGGATAAATCATCCAAAGAAGTCTCACCAGTTTATTTACAAGAGGGGGTAACTATAACTTTTCGCTGGATAAGCACCTATTATGATATATAACATATTAAGGCACCATCTTCTTATTTCATCTCTTCTACTTTTTTTATTTTGAGAAGGTAACATTCATCTCTTCCTTTTTTTCACACCCAATCAAGCCTAGGCTTCCTGCCACATCCCCTTTCATCGAAGTCCAGCTTTCCTCCCACCTTAACCCTTATGCCAGGAACCTTGCTATTCTCACTCTTACAACATAGTCAGAGCTGCCTCTCTACCCATTTAGAAACCCCATCCTACAAGCACCACACTTGCGGATTAACCAACCCCCACCCCATGCGAGCCCCTCTTGTATCCCCTTCAGTCCCTCCTTCCCTCACGTATTAAGACTCAACCCACACTCAACTTCTCCTTCTCTATTTTCCCTTCCCCTTGCTTATTCATCCTTCCATGCGAATTCAATATTTATCGCCTTTCTTCTCTTTATCTTCTCTGGGACAAGCTTTTTTTTTTCTTTTTTTCTTACGCAATTTTAGTTTGTTTTTTCTCAGATTGATGGATGATGATTCTGTGGCATGAAAAAATTAAGTTGGACTAAAATATAACTTCTAGAGTTTTTAAAAAATATTTAAATAACAAAAAGCAAAAGATGATGTCAAGGGCCTACTTGGGAAGCAGCAATAAAAGGTCATCCCATTGCCAGTCAAAAACTCCATTGGACAATGATGAGATATCTGGTCATTAATCAGGACACGCCAAACATGTGACATGACATATAATCCAACCCATAATCTCCTCATACCATCCTATCCAGAGAGAAGGCATATCCCATTCAATTACCAAACAGCTCCTTAGTGCAGTGACTACCTTCTCCTACAATGAAACTAATACCACTAGTCATTCCATCAATTATTCACTAATAAAAAATGAGTAAAGAGCTTTGGTGTAGTGGTAAGATTGCAGCACCTGGTGCGTGGATTAAGCACATGTCAAGGGGTCGAACTTTGCTGCAGACAAAAGCCTAGCATTTAAGTGGAAAAGGGTAGAGCGGCGGGCCCATTATCAACTGAGTTTTGAACCGTGCACCAGTGGTCCTTAGTGGTTTCTTGGTTATCAGAAAAACGTTGAGTAAATTCATCTAACCCTCTCATACATCCACCAATGGTCAAATATATCTCACCATCAAACTAATAATTCCTAAGAATATATAAGACTACTTTTTTTTCCTGATAAGGTAAGATTTTATTCAAAAGCAGTATCAAGAAGATACTGTGGCAAAATACAAAGAGCTAGACTTGACACATTAAATCCCTATAAAATCTAACAAGTCGAGCATATCATGGAAATATAAAAATAAAATTTCACTCTTCCAGTAATACATATTAAGAATACATCTATATTTCACTACTTGAAGTTGCTCCTTATTGCCCTCAGAACATCTCCTATTCCTCTCAGTCCAAATGGTCCATGTATGCATAATGGAATGGTCAACCAGATCTTCTTCTGAAATTTACCTGCATAAATTGACTTCCGGCATCCTAACAGACTTCTGAGAATTCCAAGAATAGCACATTGCACACCATAAATTTCCATGAAAATGGTCCAAATCTGCCAGGTGTAATTGCAGTCCATAAAGAGATGATCAACAAATTCACAAGAGTTTTCACATAGATAGCATCTGCTATAAAGCTTAAAGCCTCTTTTCCTCAAATTCTCCTGTGCCAAGCATGCTTCATGGACCACCAACCAACCGAAACAAGCCACTTTGATTGGTGCAAAGTCTTCTAAATCAGCTTCCAAGGCCACATAGATCCCAGTTCAGTGTCTTGTTAAATGAGTTATAAGAATTGATGGTGAAAACTCCTTTCTATTTAGAATTCCAGCACAATACATCTACCATCCCCTGATTTATCTTCACAGAATGCATGTTTTGCAAGAAAAAGGTCCCCTTCATGCATTTCCCGGTCAAAGAAAATCCTCCTGAACTGGAAGTCTGAGAATTCCAGCCATCTTCACTAAAGACATCAGCCATTAATACATGGGAAAAGGGCCAAATATACCCCTCTACTTTAAGATATTGTCTACATTTAACCTCCGTTATACTATCGGGCCAAATTTATCCTACCATACTATCGGGCCAAATTTACCCCTACAATCACCAAACTTTAAAAAAGTTACCCCTCAGTCTGTCAGGTGACCCAGAATCTCCCAAATCATTTTAATTAAGTTACTGATTCTTCTTCTTGGTCCACTATTTTCGAAATAATTGGCATTTACATACTTTCTGAATTGGAGAAAAAAAATATTAAATAATACAATTGTTAATAAACAAAGTATAGTAAATTGAAAAATCTAAATTAGGTAGCTTTTCTAAATTCTAAAAGTATTTACAACATCCCAATTTTAATGAATTCGTTTCACCAAATGTATGGAGACTTTGCATTAATTAGTGATTGAAGTTGAAGTTCCTCGGAGACTTTACATTGTCTAATTCAACTTTGCTTTAATCAATGCACATTGTGCACTCTTAAGTAATTGATCGAACTCTATACTAACCAGGCAATGACAGAATATATTTGAATATACATGTACATACATGATGGTCAGCTGCATATAATACACAATAAATAGACCCACTGAATTCTACGGTATGTATATGATGGAAAAATAAATAAAATTTTAAACCAATTCCAAAACCATTATTACAAGAAGAGAAGTGGGTGCATTGGTAATTTAAAAAAATTATGAATAATTTGTATAGTCTAGTAACTTTAGCATTCACATCAATAGTAATTACTGAAAACAATGGAGCGAGAAGAACAATACGTGATTTAAATAAAAGGAATTTGGGAGATTTTGGATTACTTAACAGATCACCGGGTAATTTTTAAATGTTTGCTGATTATAGGGGTAAATTTGGCCTGATAGTATAACGGTAGGGGTAAATTTGGCCGGATAGTATAACGAAGGTTAAATGTAGACAATATTCGAAAGTAGAGGGGTAATTTTTAGAACAATTAACTGGACTAGCAGCCCATATTAGTTATAAACTTTAAACTAGTATTAGTACCCGCGCGGATGCGCGGATACTAATCATGTCAAATATTTAAGTTATTTGGATTGTATGTAAATAATCTTAAAATTTACACTTTCTCAGTAAATATAGATAATCATTGGATATTAACTACATGAAAAAAATTAACCATTTCTTCTATTTTTCTTTTTTAATACTATTCTTGCCGGTGTCTGGATCCTAGAAATAGTCAGAAAGCAAAATAATAACTCATATTTATGGCAAAACAATTAAATGTTGAGCAATGAATGAATCTTTGGGTAAGACTTAACTCTTTTACTACTACTTGTACTCTTATTTGGTGTGTTGATATCTCTTAAAAAATACTTCTTTCTTAAAATTTCAGTTTCTAAAACATTTTTTTCATTAATAATTATTTTTATAATAATGTAGTAACTGAAAATATTATTCGTAATTCAAAACTCATTTTAGTTAGCTATCTAAAAATATAAGAAATTCTTTAGCTAGTGAATTATTTTTACTCCAATTTGATATTTGACATTAACCATGTTAAATATCTTAGTTATTTGAATTATATGTAAAAACCTTAACATTTAAACCTTCTAAATAATTATAGATAATCGTCAGATATTAATTAAGAAACATTACATGAAAACAGACTAACATTTTCTCAATTCTCGTAGTGATAATTTTGTTTTTGCACTATTCTCATAGGTGTCATTGGAACCTAAAAATAGCCACAAAGTGAAATAATAACTCATATTTATGGCAAAGCACAAATGTTGACACGATATAAATGATTATTTGATTATGACGTAACTCTTATACCACGACTTGAACTCTTATTTGGTATGATTTTATCTTTCAAAAAATATTTCTATTTTGAAATCTCAATTTCTAAATATATATATATATATATATATATATATATATATATATATATATATATGCAAGTGAAGATATTATCTTTAATTTAAAATTCACTTTAATCGGCTATCTAAAAGTTTAAATGATTTTTTGGCCGGATTTATTTTAGTATGACTCCACTTTAAGTTTATCGATATCTCTAGCCCCAAAATTTAAATTTTTAATACCCTATATATACAAAAAAAGATTGTTCTTTGAATCATTAAAATATTAAATTAGTTGATTATTATTATAAAACATTGCATATATTGTCTTAAAATTGTCAAGTAGTTTATTTTTCGACACCATACTTGGCTTAACCTCAATGGAAACTACTCAAATTGCATTCCAATTTAAATTTGAATATCATATCAGTTTGTTAGTAATAGTGATTTTTTAAAAACGACACATAATGTAAATT
>NW_017671552.1:90019-130422 GCF_001879085.1 Nicotiana attenuata | reverse complement strand
TATTATTATTATTAAATTTCATGTTCTACATTGATGCTATAAACTGTTAAAAATAATTGCTTAGTGATGGGAAGGTAAATAAGTTGGCTTGCCTAGCTACCACGAGTAGGCGCCATCACGACTCCGATGGTGGGAAAATCCGGATCGTGACACCAGTTATGCAAATTGACTCTTCAAAAAATATTCTTCAAGAAGAAAAAAGAAACAACTTTTTTTTAATATTGACTGATTTTGTGATGTTTCTTTCTCCAGCATGTATGCTTACTTTATTATATATGTAAGCAAGCTTTTATTTGGTTTTGTAAACTCTTTTTTGTTATTTAGATAAACATAGACGTGTACCCTATATATTGCATTTATTTTAAAAGAATTTCGTTTTATTCAAATCTAGCTACAGTGTTTCAAAGAACTATACTTATAGGATTTTAAATGCGAAAGAGTTTTATAGTTATATGAAGTAGTTTTTTTTTTTTTGCTAGAGGCGTAGTAGTATAAATAATTAGAAAAAATAACAAAAGTTCCTAACATGATTGCATATGATCATTAACCGAACTAAGTATGATAACATGATAAAAAAAAGATAAATTTTATTTTTAATTTAAATTCGAATTTTAGAACTTTATCTATAAATTCAAAATTATCTTTTAATTCAAATTCCATATATATATATATATATTATATTATATTTGTATTTAACTAAAATAGTCAAATATAGAATAAAGTTACCATATACTATTGACATTTATTAGCTTGCCACTTGGCTTAACCATAATGTCAATTATATATAGTAACTTTCTTGCTTTAATATATATATAGATAAACCTATTTTATTTTTATAACTCATTTTAAACACTATACATATCTTTTTTACTGTTTTTAGCCAGTTAAGCTAATCCTAAATGTAGGAATTGTGATTTGAAATCACTTAATTTTAGGGATTATAAGGGATACGGTACCCATCTGATATTATACAAAGTAAATAATTTCGATTTCTCTCTCCCTGCATTCCCTTTGTTCTCGCTCAATCTCACCGATTAAAGTTAAGCTTCTCTTCTCGTTAAAGTGAGATTTCTATTTCTATAAATTGATTAAGATATTAACATGGTCCGAAAAAGGTAAGGCGCACTGTTATGGGCGGATGGGCTAAGTGAGAAGAAAATACTTTACAGGGAAATTATGATTCAGGAGAATGAAAATGGTGTGGTCTTGTTGATTTTAATGGAAGAAGAAAGGAAAGATATGGAGGTGTTCGTTGATGTTCGATGTATAATTATTGTAGAACTCAGTATATAGTGAGTGTGTAATGTATATATGTTAATTATACATAGATTTTCAATGATTATACATCAAACATGCACTGTATACTCCGTGCGTAATGTGTAATGAACTATGAAAATACGGTATTTATACATATTGTGTGTGTGTGTGTGTATATATATATATATATATATATATATATATATATATATATATGTGACAGAAATAATGGGTTTAGACTGACATCATTGTGATTTGTGTAGGGATGTTTTGTTTGTTTGTAAAAAACTCCATTGTTAGGGTTTCTCTAAATTGTGAAGAAAGGAACGAGACAGAAAGAAGAGAAGAACAATCATCTCACCTTATTTTCTGCTATTCAGGGATTTTTATCTGAAGCTATATGGCTACACTATTTTAGGGTTATTTTTAATAAAACTTTATGGCTAGGAAAAGTTGTAAAAGATAGTGGGCTGGCTATTTACGTTTTTTCCCCTAATTTTTAAATGTTTGCTAATGATAGGGACAAATTTGGCCACATAGTATGACAGTAGGGGTAAATTTGGCCGGATAGTATAACGGAGGTTAAATGTAGAAAATATTCGAAAGTAGAGGCCTATATTTGACCCTTTTCCCTTAAATACATTAGTATTATTCACCACACTGTGAAGGCAAGGAAATTGCTCTTTTAGCAGTCCAATACCATCGCCATTGTCTTTCCACATCCTAACACTTTGCCCATTTCCATCTATAATGCTAACATCTTGCTGAAATCTCCCAGAAACTATCTGTTTCTAAACAGCATCTCCATAGGGTGTTTTCACTGCCTTAGGAGCCCAAACCCCTCTCTTCCATATTTGATCTCAATGACAGATTTCCAAGGTGCTACCTTGCCATTTGCGCAGCAAACTTTAGTTATGAACTTATAATTTCCTAACTCTAAAGCTTCCATCTTCCTTGTGTCTAATTATTGGGCTCCACTTAACCAATGAAACTTCTTTCTCAGAATTTATAAGTAAAATGTCAAAGCTAGATTACCCACATGGATGGAACGAAACAACCTAGTGAACTACCACCCTTTTCCTTTTCTGTTTTTATAATATTTTTGGTGCTGTAGAAATTACAAACAAAAAGCGCAGACATATCAAATCCATTGCAAGAATATCAGCAGAACGTGTTACTGGCATATTAGGCCGCGAGTACTTCTATATAGAGTCTATTAACTTTATCTAGAAAGGAAGAGGAATGCATGCAGTGCAGAAAATTGTCAGCTAGAACCATGTAAGAGCTCCCAATTAACAAATTTATGCAGGTCATGGGGATGTAATTTCCAAAAAATATATTTAAGTCTATCAAAGTTCGGACTTCTAAATGAATTTTAATTTGAGTCATCCTTACCTACACAGACAATCCCTGCCGCACACGTCCGAAGATCCTGCTGTTGAACTGCAGGAACAAAATATGCCATCATCTTCCAGCCGCCGCTTAACCTTCTTGGTGAGGTATATATCTTACAAATAGTTAATACTGACACAACTAAAAACAGAGAAATGTTGAAGGAAGCTATACAAAGATAAGAAACAATGCACATCAAACAGAAGACCGAGGCAATTATCTTATCAATCAGTATATAGGATTAAGAGATGTTTAATTAGAAAATATACTATCAAACTTTTAAAGTGCATCAAATAGATCTATCATAATTAATTCTATTGAAGGATACTACGCTTTATATAGGTAAAGGGTGTGGGTTGCCATTTATTCAACCAATCTGGAAGTTCAAAGTCAACAGGATCTCCAATTTCGCTTGTCAATTTGTTGAATACATGCCCAATCCCACCATGGACAGCACTCTGTGCAGAAAGGAAAATAAATTGCATATTAACAAGCTGATATAGCAAACATACACACACACACACACAGAGACTTCATAAGAGAATCTCCGTAACAATCATATAAGAATAACATATCAGAATTCTCATAGGCTTTTTAGCTGACACGTTTCTTTCCATTACGCTACTCTGCTTTTATCCTTGCTAAACTACAAAATACTAATTTTTCAAGTAAAGGAATAATCCAGGCAAAAGAAAAACGAAAACAGCAACTATACAGTGGATACTTCTAGTTAGGCTGTGCCACTAAAAGAATAGTTGAACAAAAAAAATCTTAAAAGAAATTCTATCAAAAACTCTCCTTATTAGGGACAACATTTGTGTCCAACAGCAAATGACCTGTGCAGACAAGGACAGCAGACAGCAAGATGAAAGAGTCTATGCTGGGTCAGATGCAAGAATATATAACGGTCTGATTAATTACTTTAGAAAGGATCCTAATCAAAGGAATAAGCTTAAAAGGATTATCCCATTTAAAATCGAAGCAGTAATTTTATATAGTAAAAAGGACTATTCCATTTCACATATACGAAGGTGTTGGCGCGCTGCTATGTAACTTAAACTTAGAACCCGCAAAGTGTTAACCCCCTTTTATGTGAGAAAAATTTACTTGGATGGCCTCTTTACTTTGCTTTAGGTATATTAGAAGAGAATTTATTTACAGTAAAGTGCTGATTTCCCCCTTTCTGAATCAATTAAGGAAGCTATTAGTACCTACATCTTTCCAATAAATAGGAAAAGAAATACAGGGTCATGAATAAACATGCGGAAATACTCAAAGGTCAAAATAACCTGCAGACCCCATTTACGTGGGGTAACTCTTTGCAAGGAAAATTGACGTAAATGTTATGCTGAATAAAGAAATAAGATAGAATAAAAAAGAATCTCGACCTTCTTCATAGCAGGCATGGGTTCAATCATTCAGTAGTAGCAAAAACCAGTTGCTATAGCCTATAAGGGCAAAAACAAATGAATCAGTTAGGAAGCAAGGAAGACAATATAAAGTGTAGAAAACGCTATATAAAAAATCTCTTACTGAAAGTATGGCCAAAATCAAAGCTCACAAACCAAAGCATATACTATTACAGATTGGTGGTAATCATGCTCTTTGCCATGCGTGTTTCCAATTTGTGGTGCTAGTATGATTGAGTTTTCCTAGGATTTGAACTATTAGCTTTTATTGCACAAATCCACAAAAAAACTATTTCTCAGAACCATGAGTAGCCTTAAATGACATTAAGATAACTGTGTAATGCATTTGCAGTTTGGATTACTGCAGACCTGAAGCAAGGTGGACTTGATCAAATGGATAAAAGATTATGAGGTTATCAGCAACACTCATGAACTGGATAAAAAGATTAAGGACTTCATACTTTAGCCAAAAAGAAAAAAGAAAAAAACACATATAGATTCAGGAGTTGAAGTGTTTCTTCAAGTAGGTAGTATATTAATGAAGCATGCAGAATTGTCCTCAATGTATTCCAAACTCTCTTTTACGTCCTATTCTCGTGTGATAGAAAATACTCGATGCATTCCAAACTAGTGTTATCAAAGGCGAAAAGCGCAAAAAAGCTCTAAGGTCCGTTGGGGCTTTAAGCGCAAAGCGCAAATAAAGCGTGGGCTTTAATGAAAAAAGGCGCAACGGGAGAAAAAGTAAAAATATGCACAGTAGTCCAAGAATAATCATTATAAGCATGAATAACAAACATATGGACAAAGAAATTAAGAAAAAAATTCAGGATAAAGTGAAATATCAATTGTTTAAGGTCGCCTTTTCAGGATTACACTCATTGGCAAGGAAAAGTATGTGTTAGAGCTTTGATGCGACACTAAAGCGCCCACAAAGCGAGGCGAAGCGCTCAACGTGTTTTGAGCCTCGCTTCAGGGCTTAAGCGCGCTTTAAGCGCGCCTTTGACAACACTGTTCCAAACTCTCTTTCACATCCTTTTCTCACGTGATAGAAAATCCAAAGACCAGCTTAAATTTTGTCACAATGTCTCAAATTTGACAACATTTTGAAATATCCAGTTCTGCGAGCTGCAACATATTTACCAAACATTCTCCAAAAAAAAAAAAATATATCAAAAGTACCTGCACACTAAGTATTTCTTCAGGATACCTAAGAAAAGCTGATCTTAGAAAATGATCGTTTAGCCAATTATTGATCTTCCAAGTTATGTTAGCATTGCACCTAGCATCCAGAAATGACCACTGGGTCAGTTTTAATATCACAAAGAGTAAATACATGGACAGTTACTATAATTAAAAAGAATGTTTAGAAATGTAAAATAACGAGAGAGAAAAAAGAGAGAAGAAAAGGAAAGAAAACAGTCAAAACATTGTAAAAACTTGGAAAATAGGCAAGGAGAGAGTTCAATATATTATTATCAATTTTAAGTTCACGCAGCAAGCAGAGGCGGAGACACAATCTCAACTTTATGGGTTCCAAATTTCAGAACGAAGACAAAAGTGCTAAAAGCTGGGTTCTAAATTTAATTTTACAAATACAGCAAAAGTTATTGGGTTCGACCGAACATGCATACATGCTTATTATTGTCATTTAGATAGAAAACACTAATAAATTACTTCTTCCATCCCAATTTGTTAATCCCTTTTCACTTATTAAAGGTTAATTTTGACCAAAATTGAATCAGGCATATTAATACAATTCTATAAAAATACAACAACATTTAATTATATAAAAATCAAGCTAGAGTACATCAGAACCAAATGTAAACAAATTTAAAGATAAGTAATTTGAAACAAATTTAGAAGAATTGTAGTCAGTTTTAAAACATCACAACAAATGTAAACAAGATTAAAAAATCAAAATCTAAAAGAAAAATTGGGAAGAGAAAAAATATTTAAAGAAAAAACTAAAACACATCTTAAGGAATTGCAAGCAAAACAAACTCTTAATACTCAATCCAATTTGAAACAACGCAAAAACAGAAAATTTTATAATCTTAACAACTGACTCTGGTCACTCAACAGTGGTAGAAATCAAGAAAATTACTAATTTGACTCAGAAAATAGAAAAACTTAAGTGAATTTTCAAAATCCACTTCAAAAATTGAAAAAGGGCAACATTTTTACCCTAGTATATAAACAAAAATGTAGGCTCAGTGTTTTTGCTAGCAAAACTAAATGAGACGAACTAACAGAAGGAGTAGAGAAATAAATAAGAGAACAGAAAACAAACCGTTTCCGGTGGAAAATGGTGGTCGGCGGCGAGTGCCGGAGAAGTAAGTGTTCGACGCAGCAGGGAAGAGAGAGAGAGAGACGTTTCAAAAAAATTGCCCAAAATGTGCACTTTTTAAAAATAAAATGCATTTATAAAAAATATAATGAATTTTATAGAAAGTGATATTTATAGAAAGGCGCATTCAATGCGTTTTTATTGACGATTTATAAGTGGCATCAACTGAACGTAAGTTGCTCTATATAATTCGCAATAGGTAATGCGATTAAAGTGTAGCTCAAATGCAACGTATATGTCGCAATAGTCAACATAATAGTCGCCGTTGAAAAGCGACTTATGCCCAACTACAAAATGGGCTGAACAAATTAAGGGGTTGTTTGGTATAATGGTGGGTACATGAGATAGCTAATCACACCATTTTAGTGTAAAAGTTATTACCCGATTAGATAATATCCCAAACCAAATATAGGACAAAGCTAATCCCAAACTTTATCCCGGGATTATTATCCTTATCCCATGGACCAAACGACCCCTAAGAGCTATTTTCCCCCGGCCCTTCTTTATACAAGCAAAGGAGGCAAGCAACCAAGGAGAATAAATTAAGCAACTAAAGAGAAGAAATCGAGTTAAGAACTGAAATGCAGTAACAGTGAAGCTTGGTTGGCGGCTGACGTGGCAACAATTAATTATATTAGTTACAACCGGTTAGAGTTAGTTAGTTATATTAGTTACAGCCGGTTAGAGTTAGTTACAAGTTGTTAGCTAATAACAATCTTCTAGAATCTTCAGCTGAGCATATATAGTTGATATACATGTAGTTGATGAATCACTTTTGAAGATAATACATTTCTATTCTTTCTAAATTCATCTTCTCATTGAGCTATTTTCTCGATAAATCCTGATATAACTGTCACCTTCTTCGAGCTTGAGCTCCTAGATTGACTATACTCGTTAGATTCTGCTACATTGCATCAATTGGTATCAGAGATTTCTGTCCTTGGCATCTTCGATCATGACTCGCAGCAAAAACACAAAGAAACCTGTTGAAAAAATGGAAGACAAATTAACAGCTAATCAAGATCAATTGCAGAAGTTGATGGATGGAACGATGATTTTGAATGAGCATAATGTACAAACTGATAAGGAACTACTTGAATTGAAGGAAACTATTGGAGCTATGAATCAAAAAGGGAAGGAGAAAGAGCCAGTTAGGGCAAAACCTGCTATTGGTCGAGCTGGTTCAATGAAGATTCCGTAAGAAGGAAGAATCAGAGAAGTTCATCAAGGTACGACTTCTAATGGTAACTTTTTCACTCGACACTCTAAGCTGGAATTTCCCCAATTTTCTGGTAATGATTTGAAGACTTGGTTGTACAAAGTCGACCAATTCTTTTTTATGGATGAAGTAGCTTTTGATCAGAGGGTTAAAGTGGCTTCTATTTATTTTGATGGAGAAGTTATTGCTTGGCATAGGTCGTATGTGAAATCTAGGGCTTCGGTTTTAGATCCTACATGGACTTAGTATGTGTTAGCCATGAATGAAAGGTTTGGTGAAGGTTTTGAAGATCATATGGAAGCCTTACAGAATTTGCATCAGACTGGCAGTGTTAAGGACTATCAAGTTGAATTTGATAAATTGTTGACCGGGTTTAATGATGTTCTAAATGTCAATACCACACAAGAGGGGGGGTGTGATTTGTGTGGTACCCAATTTTCGCTCTAGAAGAACCTGGTTCTTCTAGATGTACTAACTACTGTTGTTTGCGGAATAATAAATACAGAAAATAAAGAATACAGAGATTTTTACGTGGAAAACACCTGGCTCAAAAGGTGAAAAAACCAAGACCTACTACTCAGTAGGATTTTCCCAAACTTCCACTAAAATCACTGAGCCAAAACAGCATTTACAAAACTCTTTGTAAACCTAAGGATTAACTTTAATCCCGTTGTAGCAACCAGCCTCTAACTGCTGCGACAACTTCAAGTTAACTCTAACTTGAATACTCAAAATACCTATTATAATTGCTTCTAGATAAAGCTGAAAGGTACAATATGAAACACCTACTACAATTGAACTAGAAATAAAGAAAGACACATAAAACTCTTTATGGAGCTGGTTCTTCAATATGGTTCATGTAGCTTCAGGTTTGCACACTTGAATCACACGCGAACTGCTTGCAAAAAGCCTTGCTATTTTGCTCTCAATTCACGTTTAACTTATGCGTTTTTGTGCAACACTTTAATGTGAGAACATCCTGCAATTTATAGAGTTAGTAGATGAAGAAATAACTAGAGTTCTGATGCAACTCTTCCTTGGTGGAAGAGTTCTAGTTGATTTCAACTTCTAACTCCTTCCCTATCTTGAATTGTGTTCTCTTTGATTTTAAGGACTCCTTCTCCTTATCAATTATGCAACCTTTTCGATTAGGAGATATTAAATACACCAAGTTAAGCTTATCTCCTTCACGTGCAACCCACATGCTTGAATCTGCCCGTTTTTGTGCACCTGAGTGATGGACCTGGTTCATCCTGAGTTCCTTTGTCAGTCTTCAAAACTAACCTTTACTTGGGCCAACAAATTCCCCCTTTTTTATGATGACAAACTCAGTGCTTTTCATACACTTAGGCCCTGCCAAAACTCGGCTCAACATCAACACAATGTTAGAAATATTTTTCCTTTTTATCACTTATCATCAAGGACCAGGTACATTAGGTTATAAACATCATTGTTCAAAGTCTAAACATTACTTGTTTAAAGCACAACATTTTTCCCCCTTTTGGCATCATCGAAAAGTTGCATAAAAAATGTGAGATAACCAGATTTTAAAGCTTACTCATGGCCACTGGGGCTACTTCAAATGCAAACATGGATTAATCATCATAGATCAAGCTAAGAATTTTAACCATCAAAGAAATATGAACAAACAATTAGAGCAAAAGACAGTGAATTTCATTGATGATTGATAAGATTCTACCACAAAGCATAAGAAGAAATAAAAATACTGAAAACATGAGCAAAAGAAACAAAAGGTCTCGAATTGGGTCACTGGTTGATCTGCACTAGGCTAAGATTTAAGGCTTGCAAGAGGTAGGGGCTGGGTTATTTGCTTGGAGAAGTTTCAGCATGTCTTGAAGAATTCCATCATTCTTCTCATTTTCCTTTGCAAGTTCAGTTCTGAGAACATCTCTCTCAGATTCTACCTCAACCAATCGTGTCTTTAGCCTTGCTATCTCAACATCCTTTGCCTCACCCTCCTGTAATAGAGCTCTGACCTTGTTATTGATAGGTGTCCTTTTAGATGAACCAGGTTCATTGGGAATGGCATTGACCTCATAATCGCAAGCAAGCAGAGTATTAACCCCACTTCTTCATTGGTACCTTGAAATGTGCAAGCACAGTTGTGAGAATGAAATCATAGGGAATGGCATGAGTTTTGGCGCCATTGATAACCCTATCAGTAGGTCCAAGAGGGTTTCCTGTTCAGATGGAACAGGTTCATCTATATTTCTCAAGTTGAACCTACCCCTCAACAGCTTCCCACTTACCCCTGTTTTGCTCACACTCTCTTCTATTTCAGTAAATTCCTCTCTCCAAACAACCATTGCACCAGTTTCTTTTGTTCGACCAACAGGAGTGGGTGAAGAATCAACCACTCTTTTACCCTTTACCCTCACAGCACTCCTAGCACCCTTGCTCTCTTTTTCTTTTTCCTTTTTTTTATTATTACCACCAACTTCTCCAGATTCTGTAGTCTCAACACCTTCTATAGATCCTACCAGTACAAATCTATTCTCTAAATTTGCAGCAACTTCAAAAATTGTCTCAGGAGTAACTTTAGAATCAGAAGATACCTGTTCAGTTTCGGAATACCTAATTTCTTCCCCCTTAGTAGCAGACTTAAATGAATTTTCAGATTTCTAGGATTCTTCTTCCCTACCTGCTTTCAATTGCTTGTTTATTTTCTTGATCTGCTCTCTTTCAGCGAAAATCAAACGAGCCATCATCTTTACTCTACTTTTCTTAGAGATTGGTGTTGTAGAAGGTGTGGAGGTGGTTTCCTGTGGTGGTGATGAAGGATTTTCAGAGGTGTTCGACATATCTGGGCTAGGGTATGGAAGAGAAGAGAATTAGATTGTGTTTGGAAGATGAAAGAAGAATGAGAGTTTTTGACGGCTTGAGAGAGATGAAGTAAGGAATACACTAAAGCTGATCAATATACAGGGGAATAATTGATGGGGTAACTACAGCTTTTCAGACTCTTAGAAGTTTTAATCAAACTGAAATTCAACTTTGAAGAGACATTGGAGTGTATCCCTAGAATCTAGGTACTTCCATTCGGTTGGGACTCTTTTGAATGAGACTGGTTCACTTGTAACGGATAAGTCCAAAAGGAGTTTGGTATTTGGTAGGACACTGCTCATGATCCAAATATAGTTATTTCAAATTATGCAGAGTGTAGAAAACATACCGTGTTATCTTGATGAACCAGGTTCTTCACTGAAAATTCTCTTGTGTAAGTCTAAATTTGCCAAAATAGAGAAAATATCATTAGAGATTAATGAGTCATTTTAGAACATGGCACAAGAGTATACTATGGAAAGTATGAGACTGAGAAAGATTTAATCTAATTATACAATTTATTGACTTTCTAACCAAAATTTGTTTTTCAATTTTTTTTCATTTTTTTTCGTTTAACCTTGAACTGGTCCTTTTAGGTGATCTTAATCATCCCTAATTCCAACCTGTTCCTCTCAAAGTGATCTCTACTTAAGGCTTTTGTGAAGATGTCAGCAATTTGCTTGTCAGTAGCACAAAACTCCATAGTGATCAAGCCTTTCTCATAGTTGTCCCTCAAAAAATGGTGTCTAACATCTATGTGCTTAGTTCTCTTATGATGAACCGGATTCTTAGTCATACTAATAGCACTAGTGTTATCACAAAAAATAGGGATGCAACCAACTTCAATACCAAAATCCATCAACTGCTGCTTGTTCCACAACAATTGAGCACAATCATGAAGCAGCAGCAACATACTTAGCTTCAGCAGTAGATAAGGCCACTGAATTTTGCTTTTTAGTAGCCCATGACACAAGACATGAACAAGGAAGTGTGCCATACCTAAGGTGCTCTTCCAATCCACTAGGAAACCTGCATAATCAGCGTCAGCATATCCCACTAGATTAAAATTACTACCTTTAGGGTACCATAGGCACAATTAAGTAGTCCCCTTCAGATATCTCAATATTCTCTTGACAGCAGTCAAGTGGGACTTCTTTAGGATTTGCTTGAAATCGAGCACAAAGACCTACACTGCACACAATGTCAGGTCTGCTAGTAGTGAGATATAAAAGAGAACCAATCATTCCCCTATACAACTTTTGATCAACTGATGAACCAGGTTCATCAACATCTAATTTAGTGGCAGTTGCAATAGGTGTATCTATTTCTTTGGATGTTCCTTCCTGGTTTTGTTACTGAGGAATAGGTTCATGGACAGGTTCCCTCGAGGTTTGAGGATCAGTTCCTCTCTAGTCAGTTCCCCCTATCATGTTGCCCTGGGTGGAGGGACCTGTTCCATCACATGTTCCTTCCTGTGATGCTTCTTCAGGCTGGACTATGGTTTCACCATTTGAATTTCTTATCAGCCCAATCTCTTCATTATCTTGTTCCTGCTTCTCAGAAAGAATGTTAGTTTTAAATAACATATATATTTTTCTACACACATAGTTCTTTTACTGTATATCTTATAAGCTTTACTATGTGAAGAATATCCCAAGAATACTCCCTCATCACTTCTGGGATCATACTTACCTAGGGAGTCTTTGCCATTATTGTGCACAAAGCACTTGCATATAAATGCCCTAACATGGGATATATTTAGCTTTCTCCCTTTAAGTGACTCATAGGGAATCTTCTTAACAAGAGATCTAGTCATGCAACTATTTATGCTATAGCATGCAAAAATTCAGCAAACTTAGCATTTTCAAATTCAGTTCCATGGTAGACCTAATTGATGCAAATTGATTACCTAGTTGTTTCTGAGTTTTTCTAACAAAAGAAGTAAACATGTCAGATGCTTCATCTTTAGATGTTAAAAATAATGTCCAAGTAAACCTAGAGTAATCATCAACAAGCACCATCACATATCTTTTACCACCTCTGCTTAATGTTCTCAGTGGACCACAGAGATCCATATGGACCAGTTCCATCATTCTGGTGGTGCTTACCACTTTCTTGCATTTAAAAGAGGATCTTACCTGCTTCCCCCTTGCACAAGCCTCACAAACTTTGTCTTCCTTGAACTTGATGTTAGGCAGCCCTATCACCAGGTCCTTAGAGACTAATTTGTTGAGTTGACTCAGACTTGCATGTCCAAGTCTCTTGTGACAAAGGAGGGGATCATTGTCCAAGACACTTAAGCAAGTTAGTTCATTTTCTGAAAGAGTAGACAAATCTACAATGTAAATATTGTTAACTCTTTTTCCCTGCAAAACAATCTTGTCAATGGTAAGATTAATCACAAAATATTTGGTAGTGGTGAATGCTACCAAGTTACCTTTATCACATAATTGTGATACACTGATTAGACTGTACTTTAGGCCATCTATCAAGTAGACATTCTCAATAGAGTGAGAATCAGTCTTACCTACCTTTCAAACCCCAATGAACTCACCTTTCTTCCCATTTCCAAAGGAGACATTACCTCATTCGAGGTCCTCAAGTGAAAGGAACTGGTTCTTGCTTCCTGTCATATGCTTTGAACAGCCACTATCCATGTACCATATTTGGCTGCTCCCCTTCACTTGGACCCGCGAAAGGAAATCAGGGGTTAGTCTTAGGAACCCAAACTAGTTTGGGTCCCTTTCTATAGGCAAAAGGGTGAATCAAATTCTTTTTAGTCCAACCTGGTAGCCTATTTTTCCCTTGAACAAATTCTTTATTCTTTTGACTAGCCTTTTCTTTTGCAATACATTCACTTTTATAGTGACCAGTTTTACCACAGTGTGTGCAAATTCTGTTCTCAGGAAGTGTGAGGTACTTGCTTTTGGGATCCCACTTAGGTGCAGGGGTCCCGTAGCCAAGTCCTCTCTTATTGCTACTATGGTGTTCGTGTAGCCATGAAAGTGCATCGGAGGACCTATTCCATTTACAGGTTTTGTCCAGCTCGTGCTTAACCTTGTTTAGATCCTCCTTAAGGACTCTTATTTGATCATCTCTTTTGTACAACTCATCTTTCATTTTTCCTACATTTTCTTCTAAAGTGAGTTGTGTGTAATCAGCTTTCTTTTTACCACTTCCTAATTTCAATTTTAGATTTTCAGATCTGAGCTCTAGGACAGTGGTGTCAAGTTCATGAACCTGGTTCTTTAACTCAGCATTTTTACTTTCACTTTCACTAGCCCTAAGTTCCAGACACTCCTTAGACAACTGTTTCTTTTCATTATTTAGATCCTCAGATTCATCAATGAAATCCATGAGTAACTCAGATAGCCTTTCTTTAGACAAAAATTTAATCTTGTCTTTGAGATGAATTATACTTACCTCAGATTATTCATCGGATTCTCCAATTGCCATAAGTGCTTGTTCATCTCCATCTTCACCCTCTGAGTCCTCATCTGAGCTTTCTCCCCAGGCAGCAACCATAGCCTTTGTTGATCCTTTGTTCTTCTTGGGTTGAACATCTTCCTTCTTCCTGTTCCTTCGTTCAGCTCTTTCCTTCTTCCATTCAATTTCCCATTGAGGGCAGTTTTTTATGTGGTGATTATTCTTCCCACACTTGTAACAACCCTCATTGGTTTGTTTTTCAGGAACCCTTGGTTAGCTGTAGCTTACACTTCTTGATGGACCATTTCCTCTCATTAGGTACTTCTTGAAATCCTTTGTGAACATGGTCATTTCATCCTCCTCTAGATCAGCACCTTCAGTGATTCTGAATGCCATGCTCCTTTCCTTCTTAGGTGCATCCATCTTCATGGTTTGCCTTCTAAGTTCATAGGCAGTGAGATTTCTAATTAGCTCATCCAACTTAAGAGTGGCAATGTTCTTTGATTCCTGAATAGCTGTGATTTTGCTTTCCCAAGAGATTGGCAGTACCCTTGTCAAAATCTTCTCAACTTTGTCTTCTTCAAGAATAACCCTTCCAAGAGACTTAAGTTCATTTGTTAGTGTTGTGAACCTTGTATACATCTCCTGGATAGTTTTTCCTTCCTTCATGGTGAAATTCTCATATTGAGAATATAGCAGTGTTCCTCTTGATCTCTTTACTTGAGGAGTTCCTTTATGAGCCACTTGTAAAGTGTCCCATATCTCCTTAGCAGTGGTGCAGCTTTGAATCCTGCTGTACTCGTCTGGTCCTAGTCCACACACAAGCCATTTCTTGGCCTTAGCATTTTTCTCCTACTTCCTCAGGTCTTCAGCAGTACAGTCAGCCCTTGTCTTTGGCACATCAACTCCTTCAGCATTCTTCTTTGTGGTTGCTAGGGGACCATCAGTGACTATGTCCCAGAGTTCATAGTCTTCCCCTATGATGTGATCTCTCATCCTGTTCTTCCACCAAGAATAGTACTGACCATTGAAAAGTGGAGGCCTAGCAGTGGATTGCCCTTCCAGTTCCCAGGTGGTGCACTCATGTTGATCTTCTCCTAAGGTATTAGCCTCTTCAAGGATAACCTGCTCTGATACCAATTGATGTTTTAAACGTCAATATCACACAAGAGGGGGGTGATTTGTGTGGTACCCAATTTTCACTCTAGAAGAACCTGGTTCTTCTAGATGTACTAACTACTGCTGTTTGCGGAATAATAAATACAGAAAATAAAAAACACATAGATTTTTACGTTGAAAACACCTGGCTCAAAAGGTGAAAAAACCACGACCTACTACTCAGTAGGATTTTCCCAAACTTCCACTAAAATCACTGAGCCAAAACAGCATTTACAAAACTCTTTGTAAACCTAAGGATTAACTCTAATCCCGTTGTAGCAACCAGCCTCTAACTGCTGCGACAACTTCAAGTTAACTCTAACTTGAATACTCAAAATACCTATTACAATTGCTTCTAGATAAAGCTGAAGGGTACAATATGAAACACCTACTACAATTGAACTAGAAATAAAGAAAGACACATAAAACTCTTTATGGAGCTGGTTCTTCAATCTGGTTCATGTAACATCAGGTTTGCACACTTGAATCACACGCGAACTGCTTGCAAAAAGCCTTGCTATTTTGCTCTCAATTCACGTTTAACTTCTGCGTTTTTGTGCAACACTTTAATGCGAGAACATCCTGCAATTTATAGAGTTAGTAGATGAATAAATAACTAGAGTTCTGATGCAACTCTTCCTTGGTGGAAGAGTTCTAGTTGATTTCAACTTCTAACTCCTTCCCTATCTTGAATTGTGTTCTCTTTGATTTAAGGACTCCTTCTCCTTATCAATTATGCAATATTTTCGATCAGGAGATATTAAATATACCAAGTTAAGCTTATCTCCTTCACGTGCAACCCACATGCTTGAATCTGCCCGTTTTTGTGCACCTGAGTGATAGACCTGGTTCATCCTGAGTTCCTTTGTCAGTCTTCAAAACTAACCTTTACTTGGGCCAACAGTTAATCTGTCTAATGAAAATGCAATTGGTTGTTTTTTATGTGGCCTTAAGCCAGAATTGAACAAGACTGTGAGAATTCAGTCACCTAGAACACTTCTGCAAGCCTACAAAATTGCTAGGTTGCAGGAAGAAGTATTTGAGGCTGAAGCTCAATCTTAGGGACTTAAGCCTAATATAAGAACCCATATTGCCCTGCTACTTACACCTAATCATAATAAAACTCAATATAACCAAAAGAATCCATTACCAAACTCCACAAAACAAGAAGCCTTCTGAACCTACTCTTAATAAGTACACTAGGATTCCTGACAGGAGATTGAGTGCAGCTGAAATGGATGAGAAGAGAGCAAAGGGTTTGTACTTTTTCTATGATGACAAGTATGTACCAGGTCACAACTACAGAGGTAATAAACAATTGTACTTGGTATAGGTGACAGAAGATGAAGGGAAAAAAGTAGAAGAACAGGAAAGTATGGTACAAGAACTGTTGGCAGAATCAGATGAGTTAATGGCTATCTCATTGCAAGCATTTACATGTGTAGCAGGCTATTAGACTATTAGAGGTACAGGCTACCATGAAAAGAGGCCATTGCAAATGTTGATAGATACTGGAAGTACTCACAATTTTATTGATGAGAAAGTAGCTGCAAGGCTAGACTGCAAAGCTTGTTCTATTCAAAAACAGCATGTGAGTGTGGCTGATGGCAGAAAAGTACAGACTACTTTAGTTTGTAAGGACCTGTAATGGCTATTACAAGGTACAACATTCTCATATGATTTCTTACTCTTACCACTACAACAAAAATGGCCTTTAGCGGTAATAAATTTTTACTTTAGCGGCAATAGCCGCAATAATGGCTATTACAAGGCTGCTTTAGCCGTTGAATCTAGCGTCGTTAAATATTTTAGTGGCAATTCCACTGAGCGCCGGTAAAAGCACCACTTATTGCCGCTAAAGGTCATTACTTTTAGTGGCATTTATTTACCGACCATTACAATAGCCAGTAAAACTACATGTGAAATGTGCTACCTATACATTTAGCGGCGCTTGTTATTGCCGGTAAAATCCCATCAATTGCCAATAAAAGTAGTCACTTTTAGTGGCAATTGTAATGGCAACTAAATATTTCCGTGAAATGATATTTATTTAACAAAATTTCACACTTGTAATGCTCGTTTGCTTATTTACATTCACAAATAATAATTAAAATAGCAATTAATTTCAAAAGATTAATATATTCCATAAAATGCACGACAAAAACAACCACCAATCCATAATTTCATAGTATCAATATATTAAAAAAATAAACTATTTGAACTAAATAACTAGTAGTTTGTTTCGAATAACCGGTGAGTCGAATGGCTACGATACTATACAATAAATGACACATAAAAATTTCTTTAACTCTTGATAATAATGAAGTCTTCATATGTCAAATTTCTGAACATCAAAGAATATGACCTAAAACAATAAAAAAATAAATATCAACAACCGATATAGTTTTGTTACTGGGTTATAACATACCATTACTAACAATTAGACTATGCACTTTGTAACAACAAACCTATTTGCAGAAGCTAAAATTATGTAGTCATAACTTTGAGCTGATAATGCAAAGTTAAGTTATATAGTGACACTTTGCGCAGATAATACAAAGGTCATAGAGCCAAAGGATAATGAGGTGATTGTTACGATCTTCCTCTTATGACATTATTCGAAAAAATGCTTACTGTGAAATTAGATGAGCCATTTGCAAAAGCTTTTGTCCGGTAAATAACACAAAAACATCCATTTGCGATAATTATTGGATATAGAACGCACAAAGATAAAGTGACATGGCAAAGCCCTGCCTACCGGTCAAGACTAGTAACATATTACATTTATTTTTTCTTTGTCAACATGACTAAAGTAGCTTAAGGCAATATGTATGTACTAAATGATTCAATCCCAGCCCTAAAAGCATACTTTAAACTTTTACACCACACCATACTTCTAATGCTTTTAAATTAACTCCAGGTAAATAATATATCCAAGGGCATGCTTGCTCAAAGATGCATGACTTTAACTGGCCCATAATACATACTGGACAATAGAACTCTTAATATTCATCCAGAACACCCATAAGAGAGAATGACATAGCTAGGTATGAAAAGTTCAGCTATAGTATTATAAAATATGACTCAAAGTTTAGCTAAGACAACGGCTAGGGTAAAAAAAATAGTCACTTACCGTTGATGATTTATTCTGGATCAAGCAGAAGGGGAAGAAAGACAAAGCTCCTGAAATTTTGGAAAAGTTAATGAACAAGCAATGAACATAACATCATAATTAAAGGAATGTTAGTATAAAGAAATCAATTAACATCTTATGATACATTTAATTCTTACGAGAAAAACAGAATATAAAAAGGTCATTTAGTTATATGAGAAATCAATAAAACAATAATGAAGTTCTTAGAGAATGATACTGAGCAGATGGTAGGCTATTTAAATGTTTACCTGGATTTAGATTTTTATATTTTAATCTCTTACAAACACTGGATAGTGCCGGATACAGTATCTTGACAAAATTGTAAAGCCCGTCACCATGGAAGAGGGCAATGGAGATGAAGACTAACATGGAAAAAAATATACAAGAATGAAAAATATATAGATAATTCATAATTAAACAAGGAGAAAGAGAAATTAATTAATTTTGCAACTATTGACTTTTCATTTAGGCTTCCGGTATATTAGAGGAAACCATGATCTTTTAAGTTTTTAACTACTACTTCAAGTCTCTTAACTATGATAATCATTAAAGAATAAGAAGGAACATCGGATACTTACAAAATTATCACCGAACGGAGAGCTACTTGATTTTTGCAAGAGAGAAATAAACTTAAAAGCAATAGCAGACAACTAAACACTAGAATTATAAATGACACAATGTACAAGAGATATCACAATAAAATTCAATTACCTATAACTTCTGGGATTGTTTTCCCAAGAGGCATATAAAGTATCATGCATGAGGAATATAAGAGGATATGATGATGAATTAAGGTTATTATTACGTGATTTTCCTATATTAAATCAAGTCAGTCCTCCATTGGTGTATATAATTCCACAACAATTGTGTGTATCATTTTACTTCTTTCACTTTGTTTGGTGGAAATAGTCGGAACGTAAGGCATTAAGCTATAGATACACCATCCTACTTGATGATCTAACAAACTTGTTTTGATGTTTTGATGATCTAACAAATTTGTCATGAAGAACCAGATAGAGCACCTGGCGCACAGGACATACATTTCATGTGAACTAATCGAAGCCTGAAAATCAACAAAGGGAGAAACATAACAGGGACCTGATGATCTGGCTCTTTAGGTTTCTCCGACATAAGCAAGTCAGTGACTGTACGCAATCAAGATAAAGAGGAACACAACAGGGACCTGCTGCTTCAGGGTTCTCTGACAGAAAGTACAAGTCAAGTACACAGCTGGAACGTGACAGAAGAAAGTGATCATCTGGCAATTGTTACAGAAGAGGAACACAACTAGGACCTGGTCTGTTGGTGTGTCCTGACAGGAAGTATAAAACCCACTATCCAGCTGGAACGCAACTGCCCAGAAGTGGATGTGCAGACTGTGCAGCAGTCACCTCTCACTGTGAGAAGTACACCAAGAGTTGACATCACTACTCATTGTGATATCTTTTGTGATAAAACAACCTGGTGCAAGACATACTTCCTCTGTGCATTCAGTGACACTCTCTCAAGCATAACAAAGTTCATCCAGCCTTGATGTCACTGTGTGTGTCAAGAACAAGAAGACAACTCCACTAAGGATCAGCTTCTAATCGAGTCTTATGTACGTCCATAGTTGAGTAGTAATCTTGTTAATTGTTCTACATTGTAATTCCTAGTTTGCTTTCTTAGAAGCGCTATCTTAGGAACAAACCAAATTCGTAAACTTTAGAGTTTATGTTGTGACTAGAAATAGTCATAAGTTAAATCCTCTGTAATTAGGAGAGTTGTAGAGTGGCTTGTGGTGGTGTATCACAAGTTAGTTTGAAGTCTTTGCAAAAGAGAGTTTGCAAAGTGGCTTGTAATAGGTAGATTACAAGTTAGTTGAGTTTAAAGCCTATAGGTGTAGGTCGTGATTTTTTGATCCCCTTGTGTGGGATTTTTCCACGTAGAAAATCTCTGGCCTTCTTTACATTCAGTCCTTACAGCATTCTGCATATCAGTCTCATAGAGGACCAGGTTCTCTATAGTTTGGTGGGCTCACATAAGTCAACAATTGGTATCAGAGCAGGTTTCTCCTATCAGGCTAACACCTAGGAGGAATCCTCAATGGCTGCTCCACCAAGCTTTGAAGAAGGACAATCAACCTATAGACCACCCAGATTCAATGGTCAATACTACGGCTGGTGGAAGACCAGGATGCATGATTTCATTATGGCAGAAGATTCAGAGCTGTGGGACATTATATGTGATGGTCCACATGTTCCCATGAAGAAGATTGAATAAACAAGGCATATGGTGCCGAAGGAAAGAAGAGATTACAACGACATTGACAGAAAAGCTATAGAAAAGAACTACCGTGCCAAGAAAATCTTGATGTGTGGCATAGGACCTGATGAGTACAACAGAGTCTCAGCTTGCGAAACTGCCAAGGAAATATGGGAGGCGTTGCAAACTGCTCATGAAGGAACCACTCAGGTCAAACAATCCAAGATTGACATGCTCACCACAGAATATGAACTCTTTAGGATGAAGGATGATGAATCTATACAAGATATGCACACTAGATTCACCTCCATCATAAATGAGCTTCATTCACTTGGAGATGTCATTCCCAGAAATAAGCTTGTAAGGAAAATCCTCAGCATCCTACCTGGGTCTTGGGAAAGTAAGGTAAATGCCATCACGGAAGCTAAAGATCTACAGACTCTGACCATGGATGAGTTGATTGGTAATCTGAAAACGTACGAGATGAAGAGAAAGAAGGACAATGAAAGAAAAGAGCCTAAGAAGGAGAAGAACCTGGTGCTTAAAGCTGAAAGGAGTGATTCAAGTGATGAAGATAGTGACATGGCCTATCTTACTAAGAGATTTCAAAAAATGGTTCGAAGAAACGGTGGTATACCAAAGTGGGGCAGTTCAAGCAAAACAAGGAACAACGATCTCTACAACGGATGTGGAAAGTCAGGGCATTTCGTCAAAGAGTGCCCACTTGCGAAACAAGAGCAATACAAGCAGAATCCTGACAAGGCAGGAAAAAGGAACTTGGTTCCCGAAAAAAGATTCAATCGAAAAAGTGCTGCAGACAATATCGTTAAGCAGGCCCTTGCTGCTTGGGGAGACTCCTCAAGTGAATCCGAAAGGCAATCAGATGCAGAAAACAGTTCCCTATTGGCAGTGGAAACTAAAGCAACAAAGTACGACTCACTGTTCGCGCTGATGGCTCAGTCAAATGATGATGAAGATGAAGACGATGAAGAAGCTCTGGGATGTTCAGAGAAATCTGAAATCCTATTCTTCCAAGAAGCTAAGGTCTTTATCAAATGTCTTAATTGATGCCTATTATAGCCTCATAAACGATAAGGAAACCCTCACAATAGAACTAGGAGAGGCAGGGCAATCTAGAGATGATCTAGTGGTATGTGTAGTTGACCGAGACGAGACCACAGCTAATCTTGAAATAGAGAAAGAGGCCTTGAATGAAAGAATAACCAGTGTGGAAAATGAGAGAGATGGCCTGATTGTAGTAGTTGTTGATCTAAAAGAAACAATAAAAGGCCTTAACAATGAGAAACACGCCTTAGAAGAAAAAGTTGCATCTGCTGAAGAGGAAAGGGATGACCTGTTAGCAATATGTGCTGATCTAGAGGAAACCATTGAGGGACTCAACAGAGAACATAGGAATGTAAGTCTTGGGAAAAGGAAGGAAGTAGCCAGTGAGTCGCACATCTTGCTGGAAAAGGAGTTAACTGTTGTAAAAACTAGTCTTTGCAGTCAACTCGAGAGAAATCAGCAACTCCAAGCTGAGTTGGAAAAGTAAAAAATGATCTTGAAAAATCCTTGAAGTGGACCTGGTCCTCAGATGCTGTTACTGCCATGTATCTCAACAATAGTGGGAACAAGCAGGGCATCGGATTTCAAAGGGAGAAAACTCCCTACAACCCACACAGTAAGTATGTCACTGTACCTGATAACTGGCTATGTACACACTGCGGAAACAATAGGCATTTTAAAGAAAATTGTCAGGCCAGGGTTCAGTCTGTTCAGAAGAACAAAGCGTTCACTGATAGAGTGACTACGAGCAAAGGACCAGGTACCACTCGCAAAAAGCGGATGCTGCCTGCGTGGACTAGGAAATCTCTCATTCATCCTTTTTATAATAACAAGGGACCCAAACTAGTTTGGGTTCCTAAATCTAACCCCTGATATGCATGTGCAGGGAACAGTGAGAAGAAGCAGACTGCGATGGACTATGGACAGTGAATGCATAAAGCACGCAGCTGAAAACATCAGGAAATGATTCTCACTGTAAATCCTGAAGGAAGGGAATGTATCCTTAAGAAGAAAGTAATGGGTACACTTTTCTGTAAATAAAAAGGCAGAAAGGTTCTCTTGGGACTCGAATAGGAAAAGACGGAACTGGAAAATGAAGCATGGATAGTGCTTGTCGCCTATGGAATCACAAAAAAGGGCTCTGGGAAAAAGGAATGAACACTGCTCTCTACTGGAGAACAGGTGTCGAACCAGGTTCTTCCTAAATCAAAACTCGCCAGGAACCGCCAATTGGAAGAAAATGCCTTGCCCCTGACAACTGGAAGGATCAACTTGGGAAGCACAATGCAAACAGACGAGTGAAGGAATCCCTCTGGGGAACAACCCACAAAACAAGGTCAAAAGGTCTCCAACAAAGGAAGCACTAAATGACTGGAGATGCTCATGTGGAAACAGCTAAGGCTTCAAATTAGGAGGATGTTAAAGTGAGAAAGATGAAGAAGACTGGCAAAAGACAACGCAACAACATTCTCCGCGTCGCACAAAGAACCTGATGCAACTCTGGCTACCAATGAAGCTGAAGGAAGAAGTAAAGATGCAGCTAATGGCACTACGCAAACAGCAGAACACATAGCATGGGAAATCAAGTGAACCTCCATATTTCTCTTCTCAACCAACTTCTGTCTCTAATTGGAAAACCAAAGTGCACCTGTGATGATTAATGCCTCATCTTCTGGGAGACAAGGAAGCAAAACGAAATGACCACATCAACAACTGAAAAAATAAATAAAATTAAAGGGTGAGATTTTCCTCTGAGGATCGGTATGAAGGAAGGTTTGATCGATGGAAAGCACATCAAATTCCAGATATCGGCAACAAAACCTCAAGAAGTGAACATTCCAGAGAAATCAAGGAGAAGATGGAGTCACAGGAATCTAATGAAGAACCTGATCTTCAATCTGCTGGTTGTGTAAGAGACCATCAGGTAAAGGTAGCTAAAGTGTTTTCTAACCAAGCCTAACTCACATCAATACCGTTATAGGTAAACACGCATGACGATCATAGAAGCTAAAGGTACAGTTATGAGTTGCAAAAAGGGGGAGCTGTTGAAATCTTGTTCAAAAAAATTGCTTCGGCATCAGGTTCTTGTATCTCAGGTTAGTGGTAATGAGCTTAATTTTTTGCATGCCATCTCTAAACTAAAAAAAAGTGTAATAATTGTCCTATAATTCAGCTGCCACATCATCAAAATTTTCAAGGTTTGTGCGTCATGTCTTGTCCATCAAATCCTTTCACCTCTTTCCCACAAACCTACCGCCGTCTCTAGGACTATTCAGAACCTGTTTCTTTCTTCACTCATCATTAGCTCCTCTTCCAATAAATCTTTTCTTNTTATTGCATTCTAACTGTGTTTTCTGTAGGTTTAATTACATCGTTGTCACTTGCTTCATGTCCTTACTTCTCTTTAATTCATTCCCTAATCTTTTTGTGGATCCGCATTTGGTCCCCTTGGTATCAGAGCCACGGGGGAAAGTAAGAATTATCATTCTTTATACATTTAGCGGCGCTTGTTATTGCCGGTAAAATCCCATCAATTGCCAATAAAAGTAGTCACTTTTAGTGGCAATTGTAATGGCAACTAAATATTTCCGTGAAATGATATTTATTTAACAAAATTTCACACTTGTAATGCTCGTTTGCTTATTTACATTCACAAATAATAATTAAAATAGCAATTAATTTCAAAAGATTAATATATTCCATAAAATGCACGACAAAAACAACCACCAATCCATAATTTCATAGTATCAATATATTAAAAAAATAAACTATTTGAACTAAATAACTAGTAGTTTGTTTCGAATAACCGGTGTAGTCGAATTGGCTACGATACTATACAATAAATGACACATAAAAATTCTTTAANATAGGAGCAAGTCGAAATGTAGTAAGACTGAGTTGGCTGTGTCTGAAGACAATACTGTGGGGATAGCAAGCTGGAAAGGAAAGTCTGATGAAGGTTGTAGCAAACGAAAGGTGGATACTGTGAAGGAACCTGGTCCATTAAGGTCCATGGCCAATGATGGGGGTCTCTGGCAACAGAGACTAAGAACTCAGAAAGTGTTGTGGGGACGCACATTTGATCCAGCTATTTCGGAAATGACAGGAATGCGTCAAATTCTGGAGATTGTGGAGTTTCAACAATGGGAACACCTGTTTTAAGAAAGAATGCCTTTAGTGTACGAAGATGACGTACAAACTTTCTATGCTTCTCTTTTCACTATTGAAGGGAACCACATCTGTGCTCTCGTAAACGGAGTTGACATTGTGCTAGATGCTTCAACATTGGGCAATATTCTCAGAATCCCGTGTGAAGGTATGAAATCAGTCAAGGATATCTGTGGAGTAAACTTTCGGAGAGCCATTATGAAAGAGCAAGTTATTCAACAGGGGGAACAGGTTCATAAAAAGGTATTGCTTCATGAGTACCTGCTTCTCTTTGAACTGGTTAATAAAGTACTCTTACCGCGCTCTGAGAGACGCTCCATTGCTACAAAGTCAGATTTGGTCCTGATGGAAGCGCTTGATGAGTTTGTACCAATCAACTTGCCAGCAATCATGATAGATCACATGCAAAAGGTGGCAAATTTTAAGAGTGGCAATCATGGGTTACCTTATGGCTTTCTCCTCACTCAAGTGTTCAGATTCTACAAGGTTCCCTTGGGAAATCCTAGAGTGTGCACACGTAAGCAAACTTTCTCTACAAGGTTCCCTTGGGAAGATTCAGAGTTCCCCTTATGAGGTACGTTCTGTTTTGGTTGAAAGTGTAGAAAATAGGTTTGTTCTTGTTAGGTCTGTTAGAAATGTGAAAATGCCTTAGTTGAGAAGGAGAGGAGGTAAAAATAAAAATGAAAAAGAAAAACAGAGTGAGGGTGCAAGTAGTAATGTGAGGGGAACAGGGATAGAAATGGTTGATTCGTCACCCACCTCTGAGATGGTTAGACCAGCAATTTGTGGGACTGAGGATGAAATTGTAGGAGAAAGTGGCAAGAAAACAGGGGGAAGTGGATCAGGGGAGGCTGTTGAGGGTTTGGTAAATTTAAGTTCTCATGTGGATGAACCCGGTTCATCTATTGAAGAAACCCTAGCAGACCTTCTGAAGAAAGTAGGTGCCAGTTATAATCCCAAGAAAAGGAGAACACCAACACCTAAGGTTCCCAGCACTACAAAGAATACCAAGAAAAGAAAGGCTAATTCCCCAACAACTGCTGAAATTCCCTTGCCAAAGGGGAGAGCTACAAGAAGTATGGTGAAACAGAGTGAGAGTGATTACAAAAGGCTTTGGCTGAAAGCAAGAAGAAGAGGATGGATAAAGGAAAATCTAAGATTGCAGAGCCTTCTGAGGCTGTTGATGTTGAGGAGATGGAACAGGTCCATCAGGAGGAACATACAACTGTGGAGGTTCAGACCCCCAAGCCTAAAAAGACCAAGACTTCTTCCAAGAAGTCTTCATCAATGTCTAAGGCTGCTGAACCTTCATTGGCCAAGAGGACAAGGTCTGCAGTGAAAAACAAACCAATTAGGATTGCTGAGGATGAAGAATGGAGTGGTGAAGAATAGAGTGAGTCTGATGGTGAACAAGACAAGCTGGCCAAGTTTGGTAAAAGAAAAATCTTGAAGGGTAGATTGCTGAAAGACTTAGTTGAACCAGGAATGGTTCGATTGGTTGATGCACTAGCTGCTCAGGGCTGGAAGGACATGGTTCTTCAGATGGATGGAAGGCTAGCTAGGAATAAAATCATTGAATTCATAGCCAATGCAGAGGTCAAGGATGGTAGAGCTACCAGCCAAGTGAAAGGGGTTCAAGTGACCTTCGATGCAGAGAAGCTGGGTGAGATTCTTGACATCCCTACTGAGGGATATGATGATTATACTAGGCAAAGATGGCCAAGTCTGGATTCCCTTCCTCCTGCCCTTGAAATCACTAGGAAATTCTGCGATGTTGAAGAAGTGAATGAGACCAAGTTTGTGCACAAGAGTGAGATGAAGCCTTGCCACAAAGTCCTATTTGAAATTGTCAACAAGTGCCTACTGCCCAGGCAGAAAAGAAGGCACATTGCTAACTACATGGACTTAGTTCCGATGGAGTGTCTCGAAAGTGGAAGGCAAATCAACTGGCATGCATTCATCATCAAGCTACTGGACAGGGTTATCAATGGCTCCAAGGCCCATGCCACCTCTTATGGATTTATTCTGACTACTGTTCTGGATCGTTGCAAGGTGCCTCTGAAGAAGTGGGAAATGGCCACAAGCAAGGACCATTTTGGTATTAATACTTTGATTGCTTGTGACTATCCAGTCAATGCCATTCCCAATGAACCTGGTTCATCCAAGAAGACACCTATCAATAGTAAAGTCAGGGTTCTAGTTCAGGAAAGTGGGGCCAAGGATGCTGAGGTAGCTAGGCTGAAGGCTCACTTAGCAGAGGTTGAATCTGAGAGGGATGCTCTAAGAACTGAGCTCACCAAGGGAAAGGAGAAGAATGATGGCATTCTTCAAAATATGTTGAACCTTCTCCAAGCCCAAAACCAACCATCTAGCTATCCAAGCCTTAGGACTTCTAGCCTTCATCTCCTGAACCTGTCTAGTACCACCAGTGACCCAGATTAGGGATTTCTCTTTCTTTTGCGCATGTTTTGAATATTTTTGCTTTCTTTCTGTGGATTGTGGTAGCAACATATCTCCTATCAATGAAATCTATTGTTTTTGCTCTAGTTGATTGTTAATATTTCCTTGATAGTTTGAATGTGTTTGCTTGATTACTGATGATTAACCCATGATTGCACTTGCAGTTGCCCCAGAGTCCATGAGTAATTTAAAATTCTGGGAATCACACGTTGTTTATGCAACTTTTCCATGATGCCAAAAGGGGAAGAGATATTGTATGCTTTATATATTCTAAATAAAGGATGTTTATAACTTAATGAACCTGGTCCTTGATGATAAGTAAATTTTTCTAACTTTGTATTGATGAATAAGTTGAGTTCTGACAGGGCCTAAGTGAGTGAAAAGCACAGAGTTTGTCATCATCAAAAAGGGGGAATTTGTTGGCCCAAGTAAAGGCGAAGTTTTGAAGACTGACAATGACCAGGTCCATCTTGTGAAGCACAGTTATGATCAACTCAAACATGTGAGATGCACGTGAAGGAGATAAACCTAACTTATCAGAAGTGATATCTCCTGACCATGATCGAAAAAGTTGCACATTGGATAAGGAGAAAGACTCCTTACACAAAGAGAAACACGGCTTAAGAAATGGATAGAGTTAGAGGATGAGACCAACTAGAACTCTTCCACCAAGGAAGAGTAGCATCTGTATTCTAGTCAATCTCTTTTTACTAACTCCATAAATATCAGTGTTGTTCTCTTTTACAGGTAATGCACATAAGCAGAAGTTAAACGTGAATTGAGAGCAAAATAGCAAGGCAATTTTGCAAGCAATTTATGTGTGATTCAAGCGTGCAATCGTGAAGCTACTTGAACCAGATAGAAGAACCAGCTCCAAGCGTCTGTCTTTTATTCTAGTTCAATTGTAGTTGGTATTTTAATATTGCACCTTTCAGCTTTATCTAGAAGCAATTGTATTAGGTACTTAGAGTTTTCAAGTTAGAGTTAACTTGAAGTTGTCGCAACAGTTGAGGTTGTGTGCTACAACGGGATTAGAGTTAATCCTAGGTTTACAAAAGAGTTTTTGTAATTGTAGTTTTTGGCTCAGTGATTTTAGTAGAGAGTTTGGGAAAATACTACTGGAAGGTGGGTCGTGGTTTTTTCACCTTTTGAGCCAGGTGTTTTCCACGTAAAATCTCTGTGTTCTTTAATTTCTATATTTAATATTCTGCAACAGTAGTAGTTGGAACACATAGAAGAACCAGGTTCTTCTATAATCAGGTTAAACGAAAAATTGGGCACCATACAAATTACCCCCCTCTTGTGTGGTATTGAAGTGTAGAACATCAATTTAGAACAGTTCAAATCACAGAAGGCACCAAGCAAGAAGCATGCGCAAATAATGCGAGATCGTACGGCCCGATCTAACATAAAATAAAGTGTGCACTGCCAGAGGGTCGAACGACGCGAACCATAGATGCATCTATTACCCCGCTCGCGAATCATACATGCGACGCGGTCAAACACAGACAACCATATCAAGCAGTCAATCAACAATTTATCAGGAAAACAATTATCCACGAAAATGTCAAGTTTCTCTTTAGCGGTCAAGAAAAAGGATATCTAGCTTTTTAGAAATTCCTTTGCCAAGTTCAATAAATTTCACGCAGTCTAAATTAACGATAAAGTTACGGATATGGCAAGTAGAGCATGCTTTTGGGTCCTAGACTACCCGGACTTAAGCATAATAGTGGCTATGCACGGACTCTCGTCACCTCGTGCGTACGTAGCCCCCGCAATTAGTGACAAACAACCAATTATTTCTCCTATGGGGACAATTCCCTCTTACAAGGTTAGAAAAGAGACTTACCTTGCTTGACGGTCTACTTTCCGGTCTAAGCTTATGCCCAAATCCTCAATCTGGCGCCAAACACTCCGAAACTATTCAAATAGCATAAAAACTAATCAATATAGGCTTAAAAGTTCATATCCCAACCATTAGAGTGATTCCCTAACCCAAATTACAAGATTCCTAAAATTTACCCCCAGGCCCACGTGCCCCGATTTCGGAAATATTTGAAGAAAGTTGTCACCCATAACCTAAGGATCAATAACATATGATTTTTACCCCATTCCATAACAAATTTCGTGGTTAAATCTTGTTTTTATCAAAACCTTAGGTTTTACTCTAATCCCATGATTTCCACTAATTTCTATGTGTTAATCTACCCAAATCCCAAGTATTAAACTCACATTAAGTGGAAATAACTTACCTCACAATGCTAGGTTGAAAACTCCTCTTTGGAAGCTCCTAAATCGCCCAAGTGTAGAAGCGAAATGAAATAAATGGCCTAAGTCCCATTTTTAAAAGCTGTGTCCAGGCCTCTGATGTCGCATTTGCAACATCAGGTTCGCAAATGCGAAGTCGCAATTGCGACAAAACGATTGCAAATGCGAACTGGGCCTCCCTCTACAACGATCGCAAATGCGGCAGAAGGGTCGCAAATGCGAACAAAAGTGTCTCAAATGCGACCACTGCAGCCCCAGCCAGGCTTCATCGCAAATGCGGTGCTTTCCTCGCAAATGCGAGGTCCGCAAATGCGAAATTCCTCGCATTTACGAGACCTGCAACTTTGCCCAGAAACACCAGAAAATTGGGGTGTTTTTCACTCCCAACCCACGTCCGAAACTCACCCGAGCACTCGGGGTTCCACTCCGAATACTCACACAAGTCTAACAACATCATACAAACTTGCTCGTGCGATCAAATCGCCGAAGTAACATCTAAACGCTCGGATTTAACACCAAAAAGCATGAAATCCTTAAGAACATTTGAAATTCCTATTTTACAACTGGACATCCGAATCACGTCAAATCAGTCTCGTTTCTCACCAAATTTTACAGACATGACTTAATATTATATTGGGCATGTACCGGGATCCGAAACCAACATACGGGCCCGATACCAACATGATCAAGCATTATTCAATTTCTTTAAATCCTTAGATTTTTAGTTTAACAATTTTTAACAAAAATTCATTACTCGGGCTAGGGACCTCGGAATCGATTTGGGGCGTACGTCCAAGTCCCATATTTTACTACGGACCCTCCAGGACTGTCAAAACACAAGTCCGGGTCCGTTTACTAAAAATGTTGACCGAAGTCAAACTTGGCCTTTTAGGCCAACCTTAAGGAACCAAGTGTTCTGATTTCAACCCAAACTCTTCCAAATCCCGGACCAACCATCCTCGCAAGTCATAAACCAGTTAAAGCAAGTACGGGAGGTCTTATTTAGGGGAACGGGATTCTAGAAAGCAAAATGACCAGTGCGGTCGTTACATTCTCCACATCTTAAATAAACATTCATCCTCGAACGGACATAGGAAAGTACCTGAGCTAGGAAAAAGATGGGGGTATCTGCTCCGCATGTCCTCCTCGGACTCCCAGGTCGCCTCCTCGATTGGTTGGCCCCTCCACTGGACTTTTACCGCAGAAATCCTCTTAGATCTCAACTGGCGATCATGTCTATCAACAATGGCAGCTGGCTCGTCCTTATAACCCAAACTCTCATCTAGCTGGATAGTACTGAAGTCTAACACATGGGACAAGTCGGCGTGATACTTTCGAAGCATAGATACGTGAAAAACAGGATGAACTCCTGATAGGCTGGGTGGTAAAACAAGCTCATAAGCAACCTCCCCAACTCGCCTCAACACCTCAAATGGACTAATAGACCTTGGGCTCAACTTGCCCTTCTTCCCGAATCTCATAATACCCTTCATCGGCGAAACTTTCAAGAGGACCTTCTCGCCGACCATGAATGATACATCACGCGCCTTCTGATCCGCGTAACACTTCTGTCTGGACTGTGCTGTGCGAAGTCTTTCCTGAATCAACTTTACCTTCTCTAAGGCATCTTTCACCAAATCTCTACCATACAACTTAGCCTCGCCGGCTCAAACCACCCGATAGGAGAACGACATCGCCGATCGTATAAAGCCTCAAATGGGCCCATCTCGATGCTGGACCGATAGCTATTGTTGTAAGCAAACTCGACCAACGGCAAGAACTGGTCCTACTGTCCTCCAAAGTCAATCACACATGCTCTAAGCATGTCCTCCAAAATTTGAACTGTCTACTCCGACTGCCCGTCGTTCTGAGGATGGAAAGCTGTGCTGAGCTCCACACGGGTCCCCAACTCACTCTGAATAGCTCTCCAGAAATGGGAATGAACTGAGGACCTCTATCTGATATGATGGAAACCGGCACACCGTGCAACCGAACTATCTCCCGAATGAAGATCTGGGCCAACCTCTCCGAAGTGTAAGTAGTCACCACTGGAATGAAGTGTGCCGACTTGGTCAACCTGGCGATATTACCCAAACTGCATCAAACTTCCGCAACGTCCGCGGTAACCCAACTACGAAGTCCATAGTAATGCGCTCCCATTTCCACTCAGGTATAGGCATCTGCTGAAGTAGACCACCTGGTCTCTGGTGCTTATACTTAACCTGCTGGCAATTCAAGCACCTAGCCACATACTCAACTATGTCTTTCTTCATCCGCTGCCACCAATAATGTTTCTCAAGTCACGATACATCTTTGTGGCACCTGGATGAATATAATACCGCGAACTGTGTGCCTCTTCCAAAATCCTCTCTCTCAAGCCATCGACATAAGGAACACATAGGCGACCCTGGAGACGTAGAACACCATCCTCTCCAATAGAAACCTCCTTGGCACTACCATGTAGCACCGTCTCTCTAAGAATTGACAAATGCGGATCATTGAACTACCGAGCCTTGATCTGCCCCAATAATGAAGACTGAGCAACAACATACGCAAAGACTCCGCTGGGCTCTGAAATGTCCAACCTCACAAGTCTGTTAGCCAAGGACTGAATGTCCAAGGCTAGTGGCCTCTCCTCCGCTGAAATGAATTCCAAGCTACCCATACCCTCTGCTTCCTACTCAAGGCATCTGCGACCACATTTGCCTTGCCCGGATGATAAAGAATAGTGATGTCATAATCCTTTAGTAACTCCAGCCACCTACGCTGCCTCAAATTGAGATCCCTCTGTTTGAACAAGTGCTACAAGCTGCGATGATCGGTGTAAAATTCACATAACACCCCATACAGTTAATGCCTCAATATCTTAAGAGCATGAACAATCGCTGCTAACTCCAAGTCGTGCACAGGGTAAACTCTTCTCATGAATCTTCAGCTGACGAGAAGCATATGCAATAACTCGTCCCTCCTGCATCAGTACACATCCCAAGCCAACACGTGAGGCGTCGCAATATATAGCATACATCCCCAAACCGGAAGGCAACACTAGAATCGGTGTTGTAGTCAAAGCTGTCTTGAGCTTCTGGAAGCTCGTCTCACAATCATCGGACCAACGGAAAGGAGCACCCTTCTGGGTCAATCTGGTCAGAGGTGATGCAATAGATGAAAAACCCTGCACGAATCGACGGTAATAACCTGCTAATCCCAGGAAACTCCTGATCTTGGTTATTCAAGCAGGACGCGGCCAACTCTGCACTGCCTCAATCTTCTTGGGATCCACCTTAATACCCTCTCCTAACACAATATGCCCCAAGAATGCCACTGACTCTAGCCAAAACTCGCACTTGGAGAACTTAACATATAGCTTATACTCTCGCAAGGTCTGAAGCACTACTGTCAGATGTTGCTCGTGCTCCCCCAGGCTACGTGAGTATACCAAGATGTCGTAAATGAAGACGATGATAAAGGAATCAATATAAGTCCTGAACACCCTGCTCATCAAGTCCATAAACGCCGCTGGGGCATTGGTCAAGCCAAAGGACATCACCAGAAACTCATAATGGCCATATCTAGTACGGAAAGCAGTCTTTGGAACATTTGAGTGCCGAATCTTCAACTGATGATACCCTGATCTCAAGTCGATCTTAGAGAATACCCTAGCACCCTGCAACTGGTCAAACAAATCATCAATGCGCGGCAACGGGTACTTGTTTTTGATGGGTAGCCTTGTTTAACCGGCGGTAATCAATGTACATCCGCATGGTCCCATCCTTCTTCTTCACAAACAACACTGGTGCACCCCAAGATGACACACTCTGTCTAACAAAACCCTTTGTTAACAACTCCTCAAGCTGCTCTTTCAGCTCTTTCGGAGCTATACGGTATGGTAGGATAGATATAGGCTGGGTGCCTAGATCCAGGTCAATACAGAAATCAATATTACGATCCGGCGGCATGACAGGAAGGTCAGAAGGAAACACATCGGCGAACTCTCGGACTACTGGAACTGAGTCAATCGCCAGAGACGCTGCGGTGGTATCCCGAACATAAGCTAGATAAGCCAAACAACCCTTCTCGACCATGTGTCGAGCTTTCAGAAAGGAGATAACCCCACTAGATGTACTAATTGAGGAACCCTTCCACTCCAACCTTGGCAACTCTGGCATTGCTAAAGTAACAGTCTTGGCATGGCAATCTAGGACGGCGTGATATGGGGATAACCAATCCATGCCCAGGATAACCTCAAAGTCGGTCATATCAAGCAACAAGAGGTCTGCTCTAGTCTCAAAACCATAGAATATGACCACACATGACCGGTAGATCCGATCCACAACTACAGAATCGCCCACGGGAGTTGACACATGAACCGAAGTACTCAAGGACTCACGAGGAATATCCAGAAAATGAGCAAACAGAGATGACCCATGTGAATAAGTGGACCCTGTATCAAATAGCACTGAAGCATCCCCACCGCAGATGGAAATAATACTTGTGATGACGACATCTAAGGCCAATGCATCTGGTCTGACCGGAAAAGCATAGAATCTGGCTGGAGCGCCGGTTGGCTGGCCTCCACCTGACTGAGCAGTAGTTGGCTGGCCTCTCCCTACCTGGCCTCCACCTCTAGGACGGCCCCTACCAGTCTGTTCTCCACCTCTGGGCGGCTGGGCAACCGATGCTGTAATCATGGGCTGCTGACCCTGCTGCACTACCTTGCCCCGAAGCCTGGGGCAGGTCCTCTTCATGTGACCCGGATCTCCACACTCGTAACAACCTCTCGGCACCATAGACTATTGTCCTGAAGTCTGGCCATGATGGCCTGAATACCCACTAGAGGACTCTGAATAGCTGGTGGGCGGTATGAACTCTCCGGTATAGCATTGAGATAGGAACCAGAAGAACCCTGGGGACCTGAATACCTACTGGAGGAACCCTGAATAGCTGGCGGGCGATAAGAACTCTCTGGTATGACGCTAAAATAGGGGCGGCTGGAGCACCTCGAAGAGGTGGCGGTGCTGAATGTGGGGTCCTGCTAGGATGACCCCTCCCAAACTGACCTCTGCCCCTAGCTGGGGCGCCTCTGAACTCTCTAGAGAATCTAGCCCTCTTGTCCTGCTGCATCTGCTCCCTACCTCTCAGACGGTAGCCCTCAATCCTCTGAGCAATCTCCACCACTAGCTAATAAGGAGTCCCTATCTCCACCTCTCGGGCCATGTTGGCCCTAATGCCAAAATGCAACCCTGCAAAGAACCTCCGCACCCTCACTACATTAGTAGGAAGTATCATCAACGCATGGCGGGATAACTCAGAAAACCTTGCCTCATAGTCGGTCACCGACATCTGACCCTACTCAAGCTGCTCAAACTGATACCGCAGCTCTTCCCTCTCAAAGGGTGGAATATACCGGTCCAGGAATAGCTGTGTGAACTAACCCCAAGTGATGTGAGGAGAACCTACTGGCCTGCCAAGAACATAAACTGCCACCATCTACGGGCCCTGCCCTCCAACTGGAAAGCAGTGAGGTCAACCCCATGAGACTCCAATATCCTCATGTTGTGTAGTCTGTCCCTGCACCTATCAATGAAATCTTGGGCATCCTCATGATGCCCACCCCTGAAGATAGGAGGGTGTAACCTAGTCTATCTGTCCAATAACTTCTGCGGGTCGCCATCCGCAGCTGGTTTGGGCTCGGGTACCACTGCGGCAACTAGCTGAGTCCCATCCGCGGGTAGTGCACCCGGAGTCTGATACACTACCGCTGTATGACCAGGAGCCTGGGCGGTAGGGGTCTGTGCTCCCCCTCCCGCCTGAGATGTGGCTGGGTCCGCTGGAAATAAACCTACCTGAGTCATGGTGTCCATGAACCACAACATACGGCCCATGATCTCCTGGAAACCCGGTGCTGTCATGATTCCGCTGGGGTAGGCTCAGCTGCGAGCATCTCGCCCTGCTCCTCTATGATAGGATCCCCCGCAGGATCCGCTGGTGGTGCAACTGGGACAGCTCTAGGACGCCGTCGTCCCCTCCCTCGGGCCGGCGCCCTCCCCCGGCCTCTGTCTCGGCCTCTAGCAATGGGGGGAGCAGCTCCTCCCAGGTCTGGAACATCTGCCACGCGCGTCCTCACCATCTGTGAGAGAATAAAAGAAGGAAACTTAGTACACCATCGACTGCACGATAGAAGATGAATAAGTAGTAGTTTCCTAACACCATATAGCCCCCGAAGATAAGTACAGACATCTCCGTACCGATCCGCAAGACTCTATTAGGTTTGCCCATGACTTGTGAGACCTACGTGAACCTAGTGCTCTAATACCATATTGTCACGACCCAATTTCCAATCTAGGTCATGATGGCGCCCAATACCGAGGTTAGGCAAGCCAAACTTAACCAACTAGTGGGTTCCATTTATGTTACCAATACATTTCCAACATTTACTTAGGTTAAAATTTAAAATATTCAATACTAATGAATGGTTTAGGCAATTTGAAACTGAAGTGACCAAATGATGTCATAGTTAAGTGATTACATTCCAAAAGAATAGTCTACTAATGTGTGTGCCAAGACCTGGTGTCACAAGTATATGGGCATCTAGTAGAATATACAAAAGAATATATCTATCCTACTTCCTGAAATAGAATAGACAGTCAAAAACAAAAGAGAGACTCCATCATGTTGCTGAACGACATCGGAAAGGAGCAGCTCATCGTGGAATCTCGACCAATTATCAAGAATGCGCACGAGACGGGTAGCCAGATGCACCTGCCTCAGATCATGTACATTTAAGTACAGAAGTGTAGTATGAGTACATAAACAATATGTACCCAGTAAGTATCCAGTCTAACCTCGAAGAAGTAGTGACGAGGGGTCGACTTGACACTTACTAGGGTCAATAACAATAAAATTTCAGTATTATGCTAAACAGGGAGTGACAGGTTCTTTCCTAGATAATATTTCAGTTAACAGTTCATATTTCAAGGCATTTAGAACAATTCAAATCACAGAAGGTACCGAGCAAGAAGCATGCGCAAACAATGCCGAGATCTTACGGCCCGATCCAACATAAAAATAAAGTGTACACTGCCGGAGGGTCGAACGGCGCGAACCATAGATGCATCTATTACCCCGTTCGCGAATCATACATGCGACGCGGTCAAACACAGACAACCATATCAAGCAGTCAATCAACAATTTATCAAGAAAGCAATTATCCACGGAAATGTCAAGTTTCTCTTTAGCGGTCAAGAAAATGATATCTAGCTTTTTAGAAATTCCTTTGCCAAGTTCAATACATTTCACGGAGTCTAAATTAATGATAAAGTTACGGATATGGCAAGTAAAGCATGCTTTTGGGTCTTAGACTACCGGACATAAGCATAATAGTGGCTACGCACGGACTCTCATCACCTCGTGTGTACGTAGCCCCCGCAATTGGTGACAAACATCAAATTATTTCTCCTACGGGGACAATTCTGTCTTACAAGGTTAGAAAAGAGACTTACCTTGCTTGACGGTCTACTTTCCGGTCTAAGCTTATGCCCAAATCCTCAATCTGGCACCAAACACTCCGAAACTATTCAAATAGCATAAAAACTAATCAATATAGGCTTAAAAGTTCATATCCCAACCATTAGAGTGATTCCCTAACCCAAATTACAAGATTCCTAAAATTCACCCAGGGCCCATGTGCTGGATTCCGAATTTTTTTGAAGAAAGTTGTTACCCATAACCTAAGGATCAGGAACATATGATTTTTACCCCATTCCATAACAAATTTCGTGGTTAAATATTAATTTTATTTAAACCCTAGATTTTACTCTAATCCCATGATTTTCACTAATTTCTATGTGTTAATCTACCCAAATCCCAAGTATTAAACTCACATTAAGTGGAAATAACTTACCATCACAATGCTAGGTTAAAATCCCCTCTTTGGAAGCTCCCAAATCGCCCAAGTGTAGAAGTGAAATGAAATAAGGGCCTAAGTCCCATTTATAAAAGCTATGTCCAGGCCTCTAATGTCGCATTCAGGTTCGCAAATGCGAAGTCGCAATTGCGACAAAGCGATCGCAAATGCGAACTGGACCTCCCTCTGCAACGAGCGCAAATGCGACAGAAAGGTCGCAAATGCGGACCCTGCTAGGCTCGCAAATGCGAACAAAAGTGTCGCAAATGCGACCACTGCCCCAACCAGGCTTCATCGCAAATGCGGTGCTTTCCTCACAAATGCGAGGTCCGCAAATGCGAACATTTCCTCGCATTTGCGAGACCTGCAACTTTGCCGAGAAACACCAGAAAACTAGGGTGTTTTTCACTCCCAACCCACGTCCGAAACTCACCTGAGCCCTCGAGGCTCCACTCCGAATACTCACACAAGTCTAACAACATCATACAAACTTGCTCGTGCGATCAAATCGCCAAAGTAACATCTAAAACCTCAGATTTAACACCAAAACGCATGAAATTCTTAAGAACATTTGAAATTCCTATTTTACAACCGGACGTCCGAATCACGTCAAATTAGTCCCGTTTCTCACCAAATTTTACAGACATGACTTAAATGTTGGAACCAACATACGGGCCCGATACCAACATGATCAAGCGTTATTCAATTTCTTTAAATCCTTAGATTTTCAGTTTAACAATTTTTAACAAAAATTCATTACTCGGGCCAGGGACCTCGGAATTCGATTCCGGGCATACGCCCAAGTCCCATATTTTACTACGGATCCTCCGGGACAGTCAAAACACGAGTCCGGGTTCGTTTATTAAAAATATTGACTGAAGTCAAACTTGACCTTTTAGGCCAACCTTAAGGAACCAAGTGTTCCGATTTCAACCCGAACTCTTCCAAATCCCGGACCAACCATCCTCGCAAGTAATAAACCAGTTAAAGCAAGTACGGGAGGTCTTATTTAGGAGAACGGGATTCTAGAAAGCAAAATGACCAGTCGGGTCGTTACAACTGATCTGCAAAATGATCTGTAATCGAGTACGGGTTATGGTAGTATTTTGCAGGGAGTGTTTGTTCCTATTGTGGGATATATTTGATTTGGATATATCTGAAACTTTTCGTTCTGCGTTTGGTGGATTTTTTGGTACGAGAGTTATTTCCACAATGGGTATCTGTGTTTTTATTACTTCAAGTGGTGTACCAATAGTAGTGGGGCTCTTTTGGAATTTATTATCGGGAAGGTCCTTTTTGGACTATTTTGGCATATTTATTTCACGTGTTGTGGGGAAAATAGTGGGCTTATTTTGGGGTTGTTTGTTAGAAATGTCGTTTTTTGAGTTTAGGGGGGCAGAGGTGGAGTGGCTGTTTTGGGAGGGGGGGGGGGAGTAGGTATATATGCATGTAATTATTACCTGTTTTGGTAGTGTCATAGGTATGGTGCAGGCTAGTGTCAGGTTGCAGGGTCTCTGATAAGACTGCCAAGGCTAGTGTCAACTGAACAATAAGTTGCTCTGTATAAGTCGCACAATGTAATTATAATTTGCAATACTTTAATGCGATTTAGTTGCAATTGCCAAACGCGACTTATATGTCGCAATAGTCAGCATAATAGTCGTCGTTGAGAAAAGCGATTTATGCTCAACTACAAAATGGGTTGAACAAATTAAAGGGTTGTTTAGTATAATAGTGGGATATCTCATGGGATTCATTATCCCGTATTCTATATGGGATAATTAATCCCACCATTTTAGTGTAAAAGTTATTACCGGATTAGATAATACCCCAAACCAAACATAGGACAAAGCTAATCCCAAACTTTATCCCGAAATTATTATCCTTATATCACATGAACCAAACCACCCCTAAGAGCTATTTTCCCTCGGCCCTTCTTTGCCATCTGAATGGGTATTCCGTCAAAAAATATTTGGCTTTTCTTCTATCCAGCTAAAATGGGCCGAACAACAAAAAATAATAAACAATCGTCCTTTATGTTTGAGGTACGCTTACAGCTCGTTTGGATTGTTGTTACATATTATTTCATAATGTATCGTATTATATTGTTTGATGAATACAATGTTTAGAAATATTGTATCGTTTGCTGCTATTTCATGATGTCACCCACCAACAATATGAAGAATAAACTTGCAATATTACTAAGAAAAAATAGGATACAAAGTAGAATTATTATATAAAAAAGTAGGATAAATGATAAAATATGAATTTAATAATAAAGAAGGGCAAGATGAGAGAAAATAGCAAGAAAACGACGCCACCACACCAAATCTGTCGTTCCATTGAGTGACACTTTTCGTCGTTACGTAACGATGGATTTAATGATACGATACAATAAAATTTAAGTAACAATCAAAACAAATATTGTATTTAGAGTAACAATACGATACAATACAATAAGTAACCACCATTCAAACAAACTGTTAGAGTACTTCCTTAAGTATGCAACAACAACAATAAAGCCAGTTTAATACTATAAGTAGGGTATGGAGAGGGCAGTGTCCACACGGATCTTATCCCTACTTGGTAATGATAGAGAGTTGTTTTTGGTAGACACTCGGCTTAAAACAAGGCAAAGAAAATAAAGGAAGAAGAAGAAGAGGAGGAGGAGGAGGAGGAGGAGGAAAAGAAGGGTAGAAGAAGAAAGAGAGAAAAGAAGAAGAATTAGCCTCAACGGTAACAACAAGAAAGTAAGATAACTAAAACGATCGAAATAACATGGCATAAATAAAGCTCTAAGTGTATGTACTAAACAGTTATTTTAGTCTCGGATTTAATAATTTTTTCATTGTTCGATGTGACAAAAAATATGAAAAATAAGATTCAATCTTAAACACCAGAAAAATCTCATCGAATCCTATAATACAAAACAAAAACTATACTAAATAACAAAAAAAACCAAAATTATACCTCAAATAGCTACATCAAACTCTAAAAAATAGGTGTAAAATAGTAGAAACTACAAAAATTGTGCCTCTAATTAAATAGTTCTGGCTAATTTAAAACACAACCCCCCCCCCCCCCCCCCC